>NC_134576.1:115307710-115607710 GCF_050947875.1 Dermacentor variabilis
ATTTATTGCGTTATTATTTGACTGACTGGTTTAATTTTTTTGTCAATACTGTCAGTCACATCAGTGACCGTAACGAGAGAATCTTCATGAAGATGCAATGCATACAGGCAGTATACTAACTGTCAAATAGATATAGACAATATAAAACTTGAGAGAAACCATATATAAATGTTGTGAACTTTTCTCCTTATTGAAGGGCAAGGACAGTCAGCAAACTGTAGAATATAATGCTAACGATTTTAGAAAAATAAGAAAAAAAATACATCCAAAGGTTGATATATAGAATGTACACGAACCCTACAGTGCCAAGCCATATATAAATATGAAGGGGTTTTAAATGCCAAAACCACCATCTCATTATGAGGCACGCTGTAGCAAGGGACTCCGAATTAATTTTCACCCCGTGGGGTTCTTTCACGCGCACCTAAATTTAAGTACACGGGTGTTTTTGCATTTCGCTCCCACCGAAATGCGGCCGCCGTGGCTGGGATTCGATCCCGCGACCTCGTGCTCAGCAGTGCAACACCAAAGCCACTAAGTAACCACGGCGGGTAAGCCATATCTAATTAGAGTGTTTGTTTCAGTGTCATGCACCGTTTACTACTCACTTAAAGGACCAAAGAGCAAGCGAGGGGGTGGGGTGGGGCGTTGAGTATAAGAATCCAATAAACGCGTAACCGAAACCATGAACACGTAAATTATAGAACAAGTAGTATTTCCATACTTTGTAGGAGTGAACAACTATTACGCGAGCTTGTATTACTCAATATCACTAAAAGAAATAAGCATTATGCGTTTGTTTGGTTGCTTGTTCTTCCTTCCTTCTTTCCTTCCTTCCTTCCTTCCTTCCTTCCTTCTTTCCTTCCTTCTGTCCTTCCTTCCTTCCTTCCTTCGGTTATTTATTTATTTATTAGCATGTTCGTTCTCTGTTCTTCCAATGTCTCCAACCGGCAGAGCCTGTCGATGGGAAATATACGAAATCGCCGGAACGCGACGATGGGCAAGACGTATATTCCACTTTGGAATACAGAAACTTGTCGCTTGAAAGCGAAGACCTGATGTGGAGTAGAAAAGAAAAAAAATACACATATACACAGAGTCGTTAAATAAACACGAGCAAAATAAAGATTCGGGTCGTCGAACCAAGGATGTTTGCCAAGTGTCGCCCGCCCGCCTAGAGCTCGGTGTTAAAGGGGTTGCCGCTTTGGAAACGGAAAGAAAGAAAGAAGGAAAGAAAGAAAGAAGTTATAGAGAGGAGGGAACGGCGGGCGCGCGAGCAGCAGCTCTAACTCGAGCGATGTGCCAGACAGGAAGTTTACAGACCTGGCACCTAGACTACAACAGGGACAGTGTGTACGGGAAAAGAAAAAAAAAGGGGGGAGGGAGGTTCTCGACCGACCGCACTGCAGGCGAGAAGCAATGAACTCCGGTTTCGCAGCACAGCGCAGGTCAAAGAGCTCCACAGAAAAAGGAACAGATCCGGCAGACAAACCTACAGAGCTGAGCCTGATTGGAAAGGTTCGGGCGCAGAACTATATGGCAGGGGACAGTCTGCAACCGCCTCACTTTTTGTTTTTACTCCATTTTATGTTTTGCTGCGTAATCGACGCGAGTAACCCAGCCATTTTTGGCGGCAAGTTCTCCACAGCAACCTAGGTACAGTGTGGCCCACTCTGAAAGGCAACAACACGTAGTGCTGTCAGCATATTCCAGCCAATCACGACGTTGGACATGTATTAATGAAGCCGGTCGGCCAGTGGCGAAGAGTGCTAAGGAACAAAAAGCTTTGTCAATTCTGTCCGTGGTTTGTAGAAAGAAGTATTGCTGTAAATTGTTAAGGCCGCCCGGATGTTTCTTACAATTATTTTATTCGAAAGTTTCGACGGTCGTGATCTCAATTTAATCAAACAAATATAAACAAGGGATTACAAGCCGGAACTGTCATGTCAGTACTGGTTTAGGAGTGGAACAGAGTACAACAGGACAGAACGTCATCATCATCATCATCATCGTCGTCGTCGTCGTCGTCGTCGTCGTTGTTGTTGTTGTTGTTACCCTATTCCAATGCAGGATGAAGGCCTCTCTCTGTGATCTCCAACTACCCCTTTCTTGCGCTAGCTCATTCAAAGTTAGGACTGCAAATTTCCTCACTTCACCACAACGCCTAATTCTCCGGCGTCCTCGGCTGCGCTTCGCTTCCACTGGCACCCATTATGTAACTCTAATAGGCCACCGGTTACATGGCCTGCCCAGCTCCAATTTTAAAAGCGAATTTTTTCGAACCTCCGCGGGTTTTGGTGACCGTGAGTGCTGCGTGGTCATTCTCTCGTCGAGTAGGCCAACCAATCACAGCGGAGGACGCGCGTGACGTCACCGCCACTGGGTTCCTTGCACCACCGCGAGACGGCGCTCGCCTCCGCGCATGCGCGGCCGTGCGAGGTAAAGAAAACAAAAAGGAACCACGAAAACGCAACCTCGCGTTTGGACTTTTCATGCACTCGCACAAGGTTTCGTTGCATGCAGATTCCAACTCGTTGGATATGCTGCTTTTTTTTTCACCTATAGCGTCAACCAGAATATCGGCTACACACACGCTGGCTCTCGATTACACATCACCGCCATCCCGTGTCGTAACGCGACACCGAATATTGTTCGTTCCATCGCTCGTTGCGCGGCCCTCAATTGCCTCCCGTCAAGCTTCTTCCCAAGCATCTGGAGAGGCTTTTTTTTTTCTTCTCGACCTCCAAGAATAGAACATAGAGGCTGCAAAACGTGGGAACGCAGTAACAAGCGACGGCTGCTGTCGGATCCAACGACTAATTCAACGCCGCAATGACAAGCCAGAGAGAATCTGCAGAGAGAGAATCTGCGGAACAGAAAGCAGGAGTCGCAGAAAATAGTAGCAACGCCACACAAAAAGAGAGAACAGAAAAGAAAGCGCCGAAAGTATATTTGCTCGAGGCAAACGAGCCGAGCTGCCACCGATGTGGCACATAAAGAGATCGGCGAGAGGAACGAACGCGCGTGTGTGTTAAAGCGTAGGCGTTACGCAGACTCGCGCGAACCGACAAGCTACACAACCGCGCGGCTCGTCGTGGAACCGTTGCTCCGTTCGGGGGCGGGCCGTTTGTTTGTTTTGCCATAAGGTGCCGATAACACGCCCAGTGGCAGTGCACTCCCGCAGAGGGTCGGCGCCCCACTGCGCGCTTGTTTTAACGGCGAGAGCGCCACTTTCGCTGGCTCGAACGGCGCCCGCGCGCAAATAAACGCGCCTCCTTCAACTACCCGACGATGACAGCCACCTGAATGAATGAAAGGGGCGAAGGAAGGTCCTTGCACTTCGCCCGCGCAGCGCTGCGCGAAGAGGTGCGAAGAGAGAATCAACGTCTCTGCAACTTAGACATTTTCGGGAACGTTGTGTTTGAATAACTCACACTGAAAAACTATAACTACCCCGAATGACCGGGGTAGTTGGAGAAGTATGGGAGAGGCCTTTGCCCTGCAGTGGGCGTAGCCAGGATGATGATGATGATGACGATGATGATGACGATAATGAACTCTTTCGATTTATAGACGTTTTCCTTATTTGCACTTGTGTTTTCTTTTAAAGAAGTTGTAAGAGGTCACTTATACAAGTTACTTTCCCTCTGTTAGATACTGGACCTTTTCCTGAGCCTCCTTCGAGTTCACCAGGCCACATCGAATCGCGTCGCATCTAGTTAAGGAGCGCAGAAGCACATCTACCACGTTCCCGAGGAGCGGCTCGTCCAAACAAGCTGGCGTCCCCCACCTCGTGCGCCACATGTGGAGCTATTGTCCCACTGCTTGACTCTTCCCGAAAGTGTAGCGAGAGCCTGGCACGGTTCCAGGTAATGTGGGTCCTGAGCCAAGCTGCTTTGCAGCTCTGAAAGGTCGCTCGAAGACAATCTGTGTTCCCCCATCCGCCTATTGTGACGTCGCTTGCAAGCCGCGAGGCAAAGACGGCCGTAATACACCGTGAAGCCCTGGGAGCAATACCCCACCATCCGCCTTTGTGACGGCAGTTGCAGAACAGGAAGGCAATAGCGCAGACAAGTAATCCCTCGGACAATTGGAGCCCAAGGAGCGACCCTCTGCGCCGGGTGTGACTTACATTCGCACGGGCGCCTACCATTGGCCGAAAATGACGCCACCTGAGCGGGCTCGCCGATTGGCCAAAAATGACGCCACCTGAGCGGGCTCGCCGGTTGGCCGAACGTGACGTGACTTCGAGACACCGAAGGGGTTAAAAGCCAGAGACCGGGAGCAGCAAGAGAGCATTCCTTCATTCATCTCTTTCGAGCTTCTTGCCACGGGCCGCAGCGTCCGAGTTGCTGCCGGCCCGTAATGACTTTATGACTGTTTATTTATTTGTACTCTCACAGTAAATAATGTAAATAAACCTCCAGTTTTCATCTCAAAGTCTTCCTCAACCTCGGCCAACTCCCGCACCCAACGGCAAGGTCCAAGATATGGGGGACAGCCAATTGGGATTATCCTCCACATCCAACACCTCGTAGAGTTGCATATCTGTTCGTTTGTGGTCGTTTTAGCACGCGTGAAGCCGATGAAGTTTAACTAGACCGTATCTTTCGGCTCCTCTGGAATGCACTACATTCCTTCGCTGAAAATAAACGATTAAATGCGCACGAGCGAATGACACGCCTTCAAAAATCCGTGACGTCACGAAAAGCCGGATCATAAACGCCAAGGGGGCGTGGCCACCCATCCTTCGAATTTGTGTCTTTCCTGGCTTAAAGAGACTCTCATAGGAAAACTTAATTTGCTTAAAAAGAAAAAGAAAGCTTAGAAAGACATTTACTAACAGGGTCGATATCTGAGCCACTTCGTACAATACATGACTGAAATGCGAAAACCAGCGACAAAAAAAAACTTAAAGAAAAGGCACAACGTGAACTTGCATAAAGAGAATCCAGCCTCGTCTCGTAGTCTACTTGCTAGTGCGTACGTCGCATTTTTCCCCCTTGGTTTTACACCTTTCAAGCCGTATTGAAACAGACAGCTGAGCCAGTTGGTATAATTTCACTGTGTCAAAAAAAAAAGGAAATACAGGCGCAGAAATTAGGACACCTATACAGAGCAAAGAAACTGAACGACACAAGCCCCGACTGTCAACTCATCTGCTGAAGAAAAAAAAAAGTAAAGGACGTATAGAAAAGATGCAAGAACCTTAACTGCTCCATCGGCTCGCCCCCTCCTCCCCGCGAGTCTCCCTTTCCCATTCTCTTGCGTGCTCGCACAGTGCCAACCACTATACCGTACTGTTTCCGTCTTTCAGTGTATATACGCTCGGCCTCGGCGGCAGGCGACGCGGTATTCCACGCACGCGATGACGTTCGATCGGGAAAAGCCGTCAAACGATGCGCCGAGAAGTGAAGAAACCCGAAAAGAAGAGAGAGAGAGAGAGAGAGAGGGGGGGGGGAATCGAAATAACAACAAGATCCGGGGCCCCTCGCGCGTCGGACCTGCCGTTGCCGGTGAAGATCTTCATTGGCTCCCCCGCCACGTCGGACGGCCGTCTTTTCGCCCTCAACCTCCCCCTCCTCTCTCTCTCTCCCACTTCACAGCCTCCTTTGCCGCAATCGGGGAAGCCATTGTTTGTCCACGACATACCCGACTGCGCATGTAGCCGACTCTCTACTACCGTTCCTCGGAGAACTTGGTGAAGACACAAGACTCGTCATTTATTCGTCATGATGACGCAGGAGGCTACACACCTCTGTGGTGAACCGTCTCTGAGCGACTTCCTGCGCGACAGTTGAAACGGAAGTGAGATGTCGCTGGTGGCGCATGCATAAATAATTGAAGAGAGCGTGGGGGGAGAGAGAGATACAAGCTTTAAAGATATACCTTCAAAACACCGTTTATATCATAATCATCGCCCAGCACCTGCAGCATGACATGTCAGGCGATCAGCCAGGCGTAGGAAGAAGGAATACCATTTGAGAGAACGCAATAGCGAATCATCCGTCTTCACTGCCGGTGTAGCGGTAAGCCATTTTTGCAAATGCTGCTGCGAAAACCCAAAAAAAGAACAGTGCCGATTTAGCGGTAAATGTGAGAGAAAGCTTTGGGACCCTCGTCTGTATATCGCCTCTCACCCATTCATTGTACTTAAAGAATAATAAACTGAAACTGGATGAGCAGTATACGACGCACCTTTCTGAGGCTCCGCAGTCGTGACGTATAAACCGTGTTCACCACATTGCAAACGTGCAACTGACGGCGATCCGGAGAAGATCGGCGTCAGTTGGATCATATATATATAACGCACACACGCTCTTCTAGCCAAGATCTCCCACTCTCCACCCCATACGTGGGCCGATCCAGAAGATAGTGCAATACCGCGCCGACCAGTGGCGGGGGTGAATTTCGCCATTAGGTGGCCCACATACACAGCATCCTTGGTCATCCTCCTTCCCAAAGTGGAACGGCAATTAGTTTTCGTTTCATTTTAATATGGTTCTGAATAAAGTTTTACCTCCTCCTCCTCCTCCTTCTCCTCCTCCTCAGGGGGACACAAGGATTGATTTAATTAAGTTTAAAGTTCTATTCTCAACTGGACGCACAACATCGCCGATGGTGGCGGTCATGTTACGGTGGTAAAGAAAAGGTCAGTTTAATTTTTTTTTTAATGAAGAGCACTGTCTACACTGACGTCGAATCCGCAAATGAGCAGTAAATGGCCCCCCAATTTTACACAATTCCAATTACACATTTGCGTTATATATAGCTAATTCCTCTAAATATCGTTTTGTTTCTTTCTTTTCCAGCCTGAGTCGTCTGGAAATGTGGCGCAACGACCGAAGTATAAACAAAACCGGACTAAACTTAGCTTTACGTAAACCAAGGCGGCAGCAGATTCTGTGAACTCTGCGGCTACATCAGCCGGCTAACTAATGCCGAATCTTATCCGTTCAAAATTCAAGCACGAAAACATATAAACAATGATGATGATGACGACGACGACATAATAAGGTGTTCGCATCAGCCCTCGAACGCAGACACCGCGGTAAAGTGGCCCTATCACTTCGCTGTCGTTAACATACGCTTGTGCCTGTTTTGCCATTTTGTTCTTTCCACCGCCTCGTTAATGGCCTGAACGCCGACGATGGCGATCGGGTCGGCCGCGCGACCGCTCGATCGGAAAACAATTTTTTTTTTTTCACGTCCACAACACGCTACCCCGTTCGATGCATGCATAGAATGAAAGTGGGTGCCCAATCGAGGAACACTAAACTGAACTGCACCGTCTTGCCGGTATCTGCGCGTCGGAGCAGCACACGCGTTACGAGGATTACAGGAATGCACGCGAGTGCAGAGCGTCAGAGAGAATGACCTTGCGTGTTGTGCTTCGCTTTCGTTTTCAAGCGGTCGCACGTGTGTCATTTTTATTTTCTTACATCTCTTTAAGCATGTGCATTGTTTTTGCCCAAACAAAGGGATATTTACCCAAGAGAATGCCGACTTTAAGTGATAAAAACTGGTCGAATGGGTCCTCCCGTCGTGCGCCGTTTCCACTAAAAAAAGATATGTAAATCCAAACGAGAGCACATTGTCGCATACTTTCGCAGGTTATGGGGCCGGTGCTTTTTTTGTTGTAGTTGTTTATTTGATAGACCCGCCATGGTTGCTCAGTGGCTATGGTGTTGGGCTGCTGAGCACGAGGTCGCGGGATCGAATCCCGGCCACGGCGGCCGCATTTCGATGGGGGCGAAATGCGAAGACACCCGTGTGCTTAGATTTATGTGCACGTTAAGGAACCCCAGGTGGTCGAAGTTTCCGGAGTCCTCCACTACGGCGTGCCTCATAATCAGAAAGTGGTTTTTGGCACGTAAAACCCCATAATTTAATTTTTTAATTTTTTTTTATTTGATAGGGTGCCTCATATGATATACGGGAACATACGGGGTTTTCATGTATGGTATTATTAGATATGGTGCCCACTGGCTCCCTCTAATCGAATATTCTTCAAGTTACCGTTTCGAATACACGCATGCCCCGAGTATAATGGTTGCACTGGAAAACAAATTCAGCGCTCCATCTCACGTCGACGCACGGGAATATATACACCTAAAATTTATTCCCCAGCTGGTCACAACCAATCCGCACAGCCGCATTCTATGTATAGTACACGCGGGAAGCCATCACTGCCAATACTGCACACAACTGAAACGTTAGACAACTTGGAGTGCACCGTATGCACCACGAGACAATGCTTCGAAAAGCGCGCAACTGCTGCATGCTCGCGTGTGCGGTGCCTGTGGCGTTTTCGTGACCACGTGTCATTTTTTTCATACGTCATCGCGTTCATCTGACGTAGCCCCTATATATAGGGAAGTGGTCGCGCGAGCCTCTTTTTCAGTTTCGTTGCATAGAAACGTCGAAACAATACCGGCAGCCCCGCCAAGTAAAGCGCCGACCGGCATGGCCATGATCAAGTAATTCCACGGAATTTCACGACGATCCTTATTTCTTTTTATTTTTTCGAGGGAAACTAAACAGAAAAGTCATTTGAACTGTATTAGCAAATTGTCCTTCTAGAATAACAAAAACAAAAAAAGGAAAGAAGCATGAAAGCCACCAATGCTCACAACATTAACAAGATATCTAGATAATTGATTATTCATACCTGTAACAGCAGACACTTTAAATCCCAATCGCAAGATACTTACTTCATTTCACCCTAACTTATTCAAAAAAAAAAACATGCTAACAGTTCCTTCACCGCCCGATTCACGGCCGATCCCCCAGAGTGGATTGCGCCAGTTCACTAGGGAACACACCTGTGACTATTAATGCAATTTCTGTAAAACGACACGCGCCAGCGAACTTGCCGCAATTTCCTTCTTTCCTTCCCTCCTCTCTCTCCTTGCCATCTTTGTTTTCCCCTTTCCCATTCCCCCGGTGTAGGGTAGCCAACCGGACGTTATTCTGGTTAACCTCCCTGCCTTCTACTTTTCTCTTTCCTCTCTTTCCTCACTAGGGAACAAGAACGACAAGAACCCTTAACGGCGGGAGTGGAGGCTTTCGAAGGCCGGAAAGACGTTAAAACGTAAGGCGGGCGGCGACCACAGTTTGGAGTTCCGTTGTCCGACTCGTGCCGTGACGTCACGGATTTGGACGGCGTACGCTCCTAACCTAGTTAAGTTCTTCTTTTTTTTTTAATTGCCAATGGGGGGAAGTAAACTATTCGAAAAGAGTCAGATAGTGAACTTAGCAAGGTTCTAGAACTATGATATGGTGAGCCGCCACAGCGGTCGAAATACGGAAGAAAAAAAAAGGTTCGCCAAAATCCATGACGTGCCGCTGACGTGTAGGGCGCTAACGTTACGAAATTCAAAACAAAACAAAAATTTTTTGAACATCGAGACCCTCCTTCTATCTTCTAATAACCAGCCTCTTAAAGCGAAATTGACGAAAATAGCGTTTCTAAAGAATATCAGCCGAAACTGTCTGGCTGCTTTTTCTTTTCCTTCTTCTGGTGTCCCATTAAGAAACGGACCTCCACACTGCGGCCAAATCAATTAATGTACGCTGCACGGAACTTCATGAATATATCTTATTTAATATATAAATTAAATTAGGGGGTCTTACATGCCAAAACCACTTTCTGATTATGAGGAACGCCATAGTAGAGGACTCCGCAAGCGTCGACCACCTGGGGTTCTTCAACGTGCCCCTAAATCTAAGTAAACGGTTGTTCTCGCATTTCGCCCCCATCGAAATGCGGCCGCCGTGGCCGGGATTCGATCCCCCATTCACACACACACACACACACACACACGCGCGCGCGCGCGCGCGCATATATATATATACCGCACCTGTTTTATATATATATATATATATATAAAACAGGTGCGCACCCCGAAAACACGGCTACAGCTGGCAACAGCTGTTGAGCGGCGACTCCGCATTCTTTGGTTTCACTTCTACGTGCAGCTCCTTCCCATCGCGTTACCTCGTAGCGAAACCATTATACTCCTCTTCGAGCACGCTCCAACGCATACGTGAACTCCAAGAAAGAAGAAAAGAAGCTAGAAAAAAAGCCATCAACACAAAAGAAAAGGTGGCAAGAGTGAGAGACGGACAAGGGCAAACCACGCCGGCATCCCTCACGCGTCCGCGCTTCTTGTTCGCACGCAGATAATAATAATAATATTTGGGGTTTTACGTGCCAAAACCACTTTCTGATTATGAGGCACGCCGTAGTGGAGGACTCCGGAAATTTTGACCACCTGGGGTTCTTTAACGTGCACCTAAATCTAAGCACACGGGTGTTTTCGCATTTCGCCCCCATCGAAATGCGGCCGCCGTGGCCGGGATTCGATCCCGCGACCTCGTGCTCAGCAGCCCAACACCATAGCCACTGAGCAACCACGGCGGGTGTTCGCACGCAGAAACTCCGCGTCGCCAAACGGAGGGCGTGACACACAGACGCGCCGTCGCGTCGCTTCGTATGCCAGGAAATAATTAAAAAGGAAGAGAAAAAAGAAACAGGAAACGCTCGCGGAATCGTTAATTCAAAACCGAGGAACGAAACGTGCTCGGTCGAGAAGAGAAGCATTCGTCGGTGGAAGCCGATCTATATGTCCGCTTGCTTTGAACGCTGGCGCTTTTTCAGCAGCACGCGGAAACGGCCTTCGACGCGACGCCCTCGCCCAAGGACGACCGCAGGTTGCTGGTGGCAGCGCCAGGTGGCGCGACGGGTCATCGGCGAAGGGTAAACTCCAGCGGACGACCAAGAAAGGCCAGAGTCGTTCGCGGTTGAACCGCCAGACACAAAAAGACAAGAACAGAGGTTCAAACCACAACGACTGGACTATCAACTGTACTATCAAATATCAGTTGATAGTGCAGTCGTTGTGGTGTGAACCTCTCTTCTTGTCTGTTTTTTTTTTCCTTCAACTATGTACCAACTGGCCCGGATTTCAACCCTCCTGCAAAGCGGTTGAATTGACAGCGGAGCTGTCGCTTGAAAAGCGACACGCACGATAAGTTCAGATATTTTTCAGGACTACACAATGGGTGTCCCAACTACCATGCACCGAGATTTTTAAAAAAAGATTACGCAAATGTCACGTAGCTGGACAGAAATAATGTAATGTTGTTTGCCGTCGCTTGATGACACTCATATTATTTTATTTTTTGCATTCCGCCTAATTACATAATTAGTCTTAATTACTTGACGAACTTCTCAAACATTCGAGTTAGATTAAACGCGTCAATGAGAAGAGTGTAGAGCAACAGGAAAAAAAAAGAAACTCACGATACAGCTTTCCGTTGCTCGATACATGGTATACATGAAAGTGTTTTCTCCGAGCGTGAAAGAAGCCCGCGAATACACGCAAAATAAATTGCCGCGTGACTAGCACCTCGAGGTACTTTGCCCGTATTTGCGGGCTTCCCTCATGCTCGGAAAAACACTTTTATGTAGCACATATTGAGCATTGAGCAACAGAAAGCTGCATGAGGAGCTTTTCGTGTTGCTCTACAGTGTTCTCATTTCGCATTTGACGACAATTTCACACACACACACATATATATATATATATATATATATATATATATATATATATATATATATATATATATATATATATATATATATATATATATATATATATATATATATATATATTTGTGTGCGTGGGCGCACTTAACATATGAGGCGTGCGAAAAGCAGCACAACACACACATACGCTGAATTAGAATCACCATGTTTAATCTGCACAAAAGCTGCTTCGGCTTGGAGTTTCACCTCGACAACGAGGATCCAAACATGCTCGACAGCGCGATTTCAAGTAATGAAACGCAGTGTTTTCAATGTGGAACGAGGACATCAAAGCATTTCAGACAGCGCGCGCAGTTTTGAGAAACACGGTGGAACTTAGCGCTCGGATGAAATTTAAAAAAAAAAAAAAGGAAACGCAGGAATTTACGTACGTACCTCTCCTTGTAATTAGAACTCCAGCATGTGCGTTTTTTTTTCTTTTAATCGCAAGGACACCATTCACATCGAAAAAAAAGAAATGTACATAGCAATAAAACGGCTAAGAAACGCGTTTGTTCGCAGAGTAATGGAGATTGAGTTCTGGGGCGGGAAAAACATGGGCTGTATTCGATGCTAGCTAGAGAGTTCTCCGTTATGAGAAGGCTCCCGAGAGCATTGAGGAGTTGACTGAGGGATTCCATTACGCAAACGTGAAATCCATCAGCGACACTGCTCACGTGATATACAACCTCCGACCATCGTTGGTTCGTCCATCAGGAAATTAAAGAAAGGGAGAAAGCGTACCAAATTTGCGAAACGAAATATGGCGTCTCTACACAGCCATCCAGCCTGACGCTGCTACAACTTTACAGACAGGCTTGCTCGACGACGCCAATCACGAAAGTGATTCCCGCATCGGCGAACGAACGACCCACACAACATCACCTTATAGCGGAAGACGTGTCACGTGACAACAAGCGTTAGCACGAAGAACCTAAGAGGTGGATCAGTGGCTGTTTCGTGGCGCCGCGGAGGGCGAGGGCACGGGTTCGACACCTGCCACTGCGGCCGCACTTCGAGGGGGGAGGAGAATGTGGGGGGGGGGTGGCACAAAGCAAGAGCGCTATGGTCGGTTCCTTGAGTGCACGTTAAAGAACCCCAGGCGATCAAAATTAATCTGGAGCCTATGGCCTTCCTCATAATCACAGCGTGATATAGGCCCATAAAACACAGCGTTTGTTTGTTTTTTTAATTAAATTTAAGTAAGCTTTGCTTTTACGTGTCCATCTCGGTAAAACTGGTCCCGCGTGTTACAGCGAGGCTGTACATGGCTAGCCGATTCGTCCTTCCGTCCATCCATCCGTCTGTCGCCGGTACGCCGAAAGCTCCTCCGGCGCAACCCCATGCGCACGCGCGAAGAAATAAAGAGAAAGAGAGGCGCGCGATTGGCTGCGCCAGTACTGACGTCGTTGCTCTCCCTAGCAGCCGAGTGCGCGCGCAGCAGTTTCACTGCGGCTCCGACATGAGTAGGTCATGCGTCATGCGTACTCCTGAGGAGCAGGCAGCTTTCGATCAGCAAAGCTGCGAGCAGAACCGGCAACCAGCCCGTCTGCGGCGTGCCGATGCTGCAGCCCGAGTACAGGAACAGGCTCGCGCAGCCAGAGCGCAAACAGCAACTGCTTACCGAGGATCCGGCAGCCTACCAAGCCGTCGTTTAATGAACCGTCGGGATCAACCTAGTGATAGACACCGGGGCTGCACGTTTCAGCTTCGCTGGTTAACCATCTGCACCAAAACCAAGATCAAACGTAATTTTCAGCTGCCCTAGTTTGCTGGAATCTTGTTGGGTGACCTCCTCCGCGAGCGCGTCGGGGTCGCCAAACCGGGTCAACTGGCGTCTACGCTTCGCAGGCCGAACCACGCAGTTTCCTATACAAAAGTGAACGGACGAAAATGTGGCGTCAGTGTCTATGTGCTGGAGCTGTAAGCATGGCGATTTGGGAATCAGGCGCGGACCCAGGTCTTCTTCAAGAGAGAGAGAAAGAGAGGGTGTGTGTGTGTCTGATTTAAATTGTGATCGGAGACGGCGATGATTTTTTTTTTTCATGCTGACGTGTTCTCTTCAATAATCATTAAACATTTATTGCCTCTTCAGAGCAAAAAAAAAAAACGCTAACCTCTAGGAGAAAGGACTTCATGAGTTTGACACGTGTCGTACGCTGGCGCTGCGCACACAAATCTTAAATGGAGGGGAGGGGGGTCAGGACATCCATACATCAACTCTGGACCCGCGCAGGATGGGAATGATGGGTACATTATAATGTATATAGATTTGCTTAAGTCGTTCTTTTGGCTTCGAACGGCTTCGCAAATAGGTGGTGTCCAAAACATGGCGTCGTTGACGTGTTTCCGGCTCCGCAATCGCTTCCGGTGCAGACGGTTAGCAAAAGCATACCTTCATAAGCCTTGTAAGCATGACTGATCAAAGCACGATTCCTCGTCAGAGTCTTTCGTTGCCTTGCAGGCGAATACGCGTTTGAACTCTACTCGCTCCTCCAGTAAATTTTCCGGTTGATGGTCCGCGTTTGTGTTGTGTCTATACGCCTACCTTAGTCTTTGTTTTCGGCGCGCTGTTGTTACTAACTGTGAACCAATACCAACTTGCCCAGTTTTCCATCCGGTCCCTCAAACAGCAGCCGTTCAAGCCCCATACCATCTCTCGCCGAGCCGTTGCCCACGGCTGCCTTTACGTGCCAACGTCCCATTGACACACACGTAACGCAAAACACCGGTTGCCCTCCCAGCGACATCGTTTCTAATTGAAACCGAACCTGCGTGCCTCCTTACGCAGTTAACTGTGATGCACAGTGTCGCGTTGGTAATGAGTGTCTTTTGTTGCGTCTGTATTCTGGGGTACTGTTTATAATGTTAGAAGAGAAAACAGCCTAATCAGTTCCTTGAGAACATTGTTCTCTCAAACGCAACTTTTCTTTATTACTGATAAAGGACCCTTCCCAACCACCCGTCATACAGATAGTGGCTGAACGATCCCAGTGCTAGATTTCCCTCAAACTTAAATTTTCGCAGGAAACTTTAATTATGAGGTTTTACGAGCCAAAATCACTTTCTGATTACGAGGCATGCCGTAGTGGAGGACTCCGGAGATTTCGACCACCTGGGGTTCTTTAACGTGCGCCCAAATCTAAGTACACGGGTGTTTTCGCATTTCGCCCCCATCGAAATGCGGCCGCGCCGTGGCCGGCATTCGATCCCGCGACCTCGTGCTCAGCAGCCCAACACCACAGCCACTGAGCAATCACGGCGGGTGCCGGAAACCTTACGGGCCGAATCTTCCAACGGTTACGCCACCACAAGTGCAACTACTACCACGTGCACTATAACGACAGGCATCCTGCTCAAGAAGCAAGGCCTTCGTTCGCGTCGCCGTCACTACGCTCGAGCGGTTCCCTACAACAGACGCCGTTGCCAGTGGTTAAGTCTAACAAGCTAATTAATGTAAAAGGCAAACACCCGACAGCAAAGAGATATGTAAAGAACTCTTACCCTTACTGCGACCGAGGTCAGTCGCATCTAACGCACAGCGTTCTGCAATTAGGGAGGAGAACGACACGAAACCGGCCACAATCTTATCTCTTTCTTTCCTTTCTTTTTTTTTCTTACTTCTAAGAATTTAACGCGAGACACGTGAAGTAAAAAAATTAACAGAATCAGACAAGGTGCAAGCAAGCTCTCCGTGACGCAGATGTTGCAACACTGACATACCGAATTTTTTCTTCGTCGACCAAAGGCCGGGTGTGGTCGCCTGGAGTATTAGGTTTCAGTTTTATCTTCCCAGAGCACCTTATCCCCGATGTCTCGAGTTCCAGGGCACACAGCATATGATAATCGACCACAATCACCGAGTAGTTTCGACAACTCACGCACGAATTAGCAGGCACATATAGGGCACGCTGTAGCAAGAACAAGAAAAAAAAACTAACGCTCTACAGCACGAATCGTTACGAAGCAATACTAGCATCTGCTAAACTTAGCTTCGAAAAATGAAGCCATCCATTTTGCGGACTATTTCTAAGGAGCGACAATAAGGTGTCCATTTTTAATGAGCAGTACACGAGTTTGGCATTTCTTTCTCTACGAACACGCTCTCAATCGATCACTCTCGACAATGCCCAACGTGCGGCGCAATGCGTCACTGGATAACGAGGGGCAGTTTCGCTGACGTCATCACGTGAGCGCTCCCGATGACCGCCGCGATTGTGAAAACGAGCCCCGCAAGAGAGAAAAAGGCAAACCGTCCAAATAAATTTATTTTGCCATTGCGCGTTAAGATTTTTAACACGCCTTCGATTGTTATGAATTGTTGTTTCCTAAATTGAATGTTGTTCCTATGAATTGTTGTTTCCGATTGTTATTTCCTAAACAATAGACACCCTCTGACGGTGTGAAAGTGGCACCCAAGAGCCAAAGGCGTCTAAACGACACCGTACACTCTAAAACCAGTTTACACCTCTTTGACAAGCGGCTGTAGCCTGAACAGATGTTTATAGTGCTGCAAGTGCTACTGTGCTGCGTGGTGACGGTATACGGTGACAGTATTTGACTGTGATTGTATGTCTATGCTCCTTTCTTTCTTTATCTCTACTTTGCTATCACTTTACCTCCCCCTCTCCCCAGCGTAGGGTAGCAAACCGGATCTACCCATCTGGTTAACCTCCCTGCCTTTCCCCTTTCTTTACACCTCTTGTGGGTGTATCTTCGTCACACAACAACAATCGTTATCTAGCTTGAGCATCTTTCCTTTCTTTAACACTGCCCGCCCAGTACTTCCAGGCCCCGAACGACATGCGCGTTATCGTCGTAGGCCTAGCGTTTTTGACAGGAAAGTAGCGAGCGTAGAGTTTTTAAGAAAAGAAACGCGAACAAGACATCGTGATGATTATCGTTGTAGGATAATGCCCGAAACGGTGTAAAGTGTTCTTAGAAAGCAAGCCGAGAGTTTTCTTGACATCGAGAAGGAGGGGTTAAACCTGTTAAGAGTGGTAAATAATTTGTGAGACTATATTTTTTTTATTTTTTTACCAGACAGGCTCTGCGGAAACTTCAGATTTGCCTTTGCTTAGAAATGAAAAGAAGCATTCAATACTCGATTCTACATTCGAAGGTCGTTTTTTTTTCTCGAATATTCACTTTGAAATAGACTCAGTAATTTGACAATACGAATACCCCTAGTTACGAGACAGTAACCATAGTTGAGAGGTCAGTACCAACAACAAAGTTAGAATATGCTAGATCACACACGTAGTTTCAAGTTGCAGGGAACGTTAGAGGACTAGGAAATGCAATCGTAAGCAAATAAAAGAAGAAAGCAAAGCATCTAACGAACTTTCAATAATTTTAGATGCAACACAAAAAGAATGCAAGACGGCATGAAAACATCCGGAAGTCTGGCTGCTACAGCTTTGTGCTGGTTATCCTAGACTATACGCACACAAAGAAAGCTATCCAATGAGGAAGACAGCGGGCATGGATTAGAGAGCGAACAGGTGCAGCTGATATTCCATTGATATATAAATGGAATAAATGGATTTCGGCAGGTGATGTAATGCGCAGAGCGGATATTTAAGTATTTTAAGGTATCGAACGGAATGCCAATGGAAGTAAAACGCATATGAGAGAGAGAGAGAGAGAGAGAGAGAGAGAGAGGGGGGGGAGGGGGGGGGGCATTTTGTATGAAATAGAGATAACGTCGAAGACCTCAGCCGAGGACCTCACAGGGGTTATCCTTCGCTGCTTCTCTGCTAAATGCTGCAGAGGAAGGGGGGAGGGGGAGGCGAAGGGTCATGACTAAGTGATGTAGTAAGACAAGAAAATTTACCCTGCATAACACGGTGTCAGGCGACGTTCGACAAAAATAAAGTAGTAGTTAGCGGTAGTACTTGTAGTAAGCAGTAGCAGTGGTTAGTAGAAGTAGCAGTATTTAGTAGTACTAGTAGTAGTAGTAGTAGTAGTAGTAGTAGTAGTAGTAGTAGTAGTAGTAGTAGTAGTAGTAGTAGTGGTGGTGGTGGTGGTGGTGGCTTCGGCGGTGCAGTAATATAAGAGGAGTAACAAAAGAGTCCAGGCTACTCCATCCACTTCAGAAGGATGGTTTGTTTGCTAGGCGAGTTTGGTATTCCATTCTTGGGGCGAGCAGCGGCAAAGAAAAAAAATAATAATTTTCTTCCCTCTCCAACAAACGCAAACAAGGCCTCTCCTTCCTTTCACAGGCGAACGAATTCACTTCGCTTGCGGCCATTCGCGGGTTTTTCGCACTCGCGCAGCCACGACGACACCTCAACGAAATGCGCCGAACAAGCCGAGCGTGTACAAACAGGGGGGGGGGGGGGGGGCGCCAGAGCGCAGCCGGCGGGAAAGTGCACACTCACGCGTTTGCACGCATACAAACTCCATGTACGACTAGTGGTGGTTGCGTCGCGAACGGACACGTCTCACCAACACCGCCTAGACAGCGCAAGGCCTGTTCACTACGTCCCATGCTACTGGCCCAGAATTTTCATTGCCAAGGCTGGCGTGACGAAGGCGGCGACGTCAAAGTCACTGTTGCCTACTCGGGAGCAGCCCCGTTAGATTCTGTGGCAGTCGGGCCACTGGCATGACGTCGAGGATGGGAGAGAAAACGCCTTGTGCCATCTAGGTGGTGGTGGTCTCACCGGCGAGCTAACAATGTGCGTTCCTGCGCGCGATTGGCGCCTCCCCCTCTACACCCCCCCCCCCACCCCCCCGGGCGAACGCTACGCGTCACGGAGTGTGGGTGTAGGGGCGAGATGAGAAAAGGGCCCGGGGTGGGGGGCGGTTTGGGGACGCGCGACCAGCTATGCGTGGACGTAAACATCCGCGTGCTTCGACGACCGTGCCGGTTTCGGTTGTTTACTGCGCCGTCTCGTTGTGTGCCCCCACGTCAACAACTTGCGCGATAGCGCAGCTAAGGAGAGACGTTCAACGACGCGCGCCTTCGAAGGTGAAGGCGTCACTGAATGGGGTATAGTCGCAGGAATAGAGGCAGTATTTGCCTCTATTCCTGCGTCGCAGGAAAGTCGCAGGAATAGTATAGTCGCAGGAAAGTGTGGCAGTATTTGCCACACTAGCCTTGGCTATGGGCCCAACAGTTATTTGCTTACGTTGATGTGCAAATTTATGATGAAATAAATAATGTCGAATGTCTAACACCATCGGCTGCCTTTGATGCGGTCGTCAGAAGTAACGTATTTTGGAGTGGGCCTGCGCGGAATCATCGTTGAGTAACCGAGGTCACCCTGAGAAGGATATGAAGTTACGAACTACGGGGCGGCTGTCCCGTATTATTTGCAGGCCATTGGCCTGGACTGGAGGCTTGAAGGAAACCAATTTGTTACGCGCATTCTTCTTTTTTTTTATTGCGACAGCAATTATGCGGACACTCCAGGTGCATTTTTGCCGTCGCCGTGATGTTCCGTCTAACGTCCAAGCGATAAAATCGTCGCCGCGCGTCGTATGCTGTATGTGCGAGTGAAACGACGCGAGGGTAGCGCGAGGATTTCACCGATTATACCAGTGCTCATCATCTGTCATCCGTTTCGCGAAGACACAGATCCGCCGAATACGAAGTTCGTGCATCCACAGAGCAAAGCGTTATACCGCGCGTTTGCCGTTCAGTATCGCGACGCATCGTTAAGACGCATTTTCGTTGGTGCGCGACCGAAGCGACCTTCGAGACGGTTCGCTAGAGTACATGCAAATTCAACCTTTTCCATTTCTTTTTCATCCACTGAGAAGTGCGAAACAATAACTCGCGCGCGTCACAGTGCGCATATAGAACGCACTCTGCGGCGCGTGCCCTCGGCGACTCGGAAATGTCGAAGAGAAATTGGTGGAACCTGCTGGACCTTTTCTTTTCTTCTCTTTTGCAAGCGTGCTTCTTCTTTTCGTATCGTTATTACTATTCAATAAAGAGACGTGGGCATATAGGCTTCTTCAGAGCCGGTTATCCCGAAACCACGAACACACTACCCCCTTGACTTATGTTGTTGTTTCTTACCTGGGAACTTCGTTCTTTTCTCACTTTTCTTTCCTTTTCGTCTCTAAGCTTCTTTCCCGTACTCCCAGAAAAACGGCGTCGCCCTGCCTGAAAGAGTTTGCATCTGTGTGTGTGTGTGCGGGCGCGCGCGCACCGAGGGTACGCGGTATTTCCGGAACGCCGCGGTAAGCGCTCTTAACGAGCCCGTCCCGCACAGGTGCGCCGCCGTTTGTCTTCAAACCGCGCCCGACCTAAGCGCGGCCTATTACGCCGGCCGCCTAGCCCTCTACCACGCGTTTCGGGAGACGCTTTCGTTCTCGCGGTTCGACGCACTCTCACCGGTGGGGATAATTTCGAGCCACCGAGGTTTAAACGCCTCCCCCCCCCCCCCCCACTACCTCCCTATAAGGAGTGCTGATGTTCTCGGGCTCTTGAAGACATGCGCCCGCCCGCTGCTCCCTCGCTATACCACCCCTTCACGGGCAGTGGCGCGAAGCGCGTAGTGCGAGTTGGATTCGAGGGCGAGGCGGGTGAAATCAGTCGAAGCGCCGGGGATAATTCGAAAGCACGGTTGTTGAGCATTCACCGAGGGCGACGCTCCCCCCCCCCATTCCCCCCTCTCCTCCAGCACCCCCTGGTATCTATACACACTCCATCTCACACCAAACTCCGTGCGGTGCAGCCTGAGCTATGCGCGGCACTCTTGAATCTCGTTCCACTTAAGATTCCAAATAAAAAATGCAAAAGAAAAACGGTGTTTGCAAATACTTTTCACACAATTAACTGGAAGGGCGTTTCTCATAGAATCACTAAATCCATGGGACGGTTCTTTTATTTTATTTTAATGATATAACATTACAGGAGTACTTCACCCACTTTGGAGGTGTCTAACAGAACATATGAGCCGGCCCCAAAGGCAGCAAGAGAGAGAGAGAGAGAGAGCGGTTGCATATAGATGTAAGTGACGCTATTTTTGATTCCCTCTCTCTAACAGAGTGCCTCAAAAGCCCTAGCTGTCACGAGGTAATAAGAGTGCGAGATACGTTAGTGTGTCGATACGCGCTCACGTCACCTTCTCGGCTGACGTGACGCGCGCGCTCTACACTGTAAAATATTTTACACCCTTAAAAGTGAAAAAGGGTGTAAATGTGTCTATAACTCACACCCTTAGGGTGTTTTCTATATAACGGACACCATAAGGATGTGAGTTATAGACACATTTACACCCTTTTTCACTCTTAAGGGTGTAAAATATTTTACAGTGTAGAAGTTTTAAAAAGCGACTTTGTCACGCGATAACCATTCGTGCGACCATGCTCTCAGGCTTACAGAGTATTGGGCTGTGGGGCGGAAAGACAGAGGTTGTGATCTCACCATCGGTCACGCATTTCCTCATAGCGTTATAGGCGTAGTTCCTCCAACTTTGGAGGTATCTAACAAAAAACAAGAAGAAATAAAAGACTCGAGGTGTGCCGAGCGCAAGCGCGTCACAGCGCGCACGAAATCGGTTTGTAAGAGGTACGAGGTATGCAAACGTCATTCAGATAAATTAGCGTACAGTGCACTCTCGTTAAACTGAACCTCAAGGGAAAAAGGAAACAAGTCTCAGTTTATCAGGAGTTCCATTTGCCGAGAGATTGAGCTCCAGGGTGCAGAAGGTGCTACTTAACAGTCAACAATAACTACGGCAGGTTTGATTACAATGCTTTCTACTTGCACGCAGTCCCTGGCTAGAGCTAGCAGCACAGAACACAATTACCGAAAGAAAAACATTGTAGGAGGCTTAAGCTTTGCCTTTAAGAGTGGAACGCAGTAGCATTCAAAGATACCCGACTGCTTCTGACGCTTCCCGGCAACTGGATCTTATGTAACCGTTATGTTTACCGGGAAACGCCGGCGGCAAAATCTGTGCACGGAGGCGAGCTTTCTGGTAGAAACGCGGCCTCTTGCGTCGGCCGCGAATGCGCGGAGGCGAGCGCCATCTGGAGCTGTTGCAAGGAACCGGGCGCGCCGCTCTATGAATGCCAGAAACGCTGGCAAAGGGGTTTGTGTGTTGAGTTTCCGCGTAACAAGTATTACGTTTTCTCGTATACTCGAATTAAAATCCGACGCTACCATGTCTATAGGTTGAGTGTAAGCTGTACGTTACGATTTTTCTGACGCATTTCACATTGAGAAATTCAATTGTTCCAGTAACGTCCTTGTGCTACAAGGAGCGCCTGCGTGGTTGCGTATGCGTGGTTCTGATATTTTTTTTTTCGCTCTTAGGACGGTCCACGCCGGACGCAGGACGCAGAGGCCGTATTTTCGGCGACACGAGGCCCTTAACACTGTCGCGTTAAAATGAGCCACAGTTAAAAAATAAAAAAAAACGTTTTAGTGAAGCAATAACTCTCGAAGTCATCGATAACCGGGAACTTCATTTCCAGCGCGAGCGCGTTTCGCGGACGTTCCTGGGCGGCCATTGGGAATTCTTAGTTCGCCGAAGATGACGAACACAAAAGAAGCCAAAGCAAGCCGCGACGACGCTAGAGCCACACCATCGACGGCGCCAGCAAAATCTAGCAAAAGCAGCGTTTGCCGATGACGGCAGAAAGCTGGCGCGAAAACCCGAAAAGTAAACGCGCAAGTAGTGATGCCTGTCGCGACACCTCTGAGATAGGGTGCTCAGCCTTATTTTGGATAATGTCTTTATTTCCGTACCCGCGGAGCTGAAGAAATGTTGCGTTTAACGCATTTTTTTCTCCATTGCCTTTAATACAAAATCAACCAAACATAATACTGTTTTTCCCTTTAAGCGGTATTTCCGATTAAGCGATTTTTTTTTCACCGAGATCCTACTCTACAAAGTGACCCGTGACGCGGGCAGTTGTCGAGACGTCATAATCATTGTGGAGACGTCGCAGTCATAGTAGTTATAAATTCTTAGCTCTCTTTTATTATGCGAGCCACTGTTATGCGATATAGTGCTCTATATATGCACCCATTATAGCACCATGCGAAGGTTGTGGGATCTTTCCCCACTTGCGGCAAGTTGTTTTTTCATCCACTTTCATTTGCATTGATTTATCGTTTCTTTATTTCATTCATTAAGCAGAGGTGAATTCCCCTTTGTTGTCCTTGGTGTCAGTGTTTGTTGGCTTCTTATGATATGACTAATCAACATGGGGCCCCTCGGTTAACCCCCTTTCTTCTCGTTTTGTACCCATTATTTGGATTATAGTCAATTGGGCGGCTCTGATCACATTCTGCGGAACTGTGGCACGCGACCGTAACTGCACCGGATGCTCGTCACCAGCGGAAATTAGTTGCACACGCGATTTAGGCCCGGCGAGATCAACTCAAGTCTTTAGTTCAGTTTGTACATGCAAACAAGCTGGTGATGGTGAGAAAAAAAGAACAGCGAATTATACAGCGCTTGACAGGCCTCACCAGGTCACCTCACCTCCCCTCACCAAGGCCTCACCAACAAGTCAGCTGTAGGCACAAAGCAAAAAAAGAAAAGCTACCACTGTACAAAAAAAAAATGTGTACAAATCTACACGCACTTATAAAGATCAAGAGCCCGTCCGGCAACGCATCTTTGTGGGTGTAATCTACATGAGTATCTAGAACACGCACACGTAGTTTTGCAGCTCAGTGCCCACATCTTCGTTATAAACGCATATACGAAACGTAGTGGGCGAAAAAAAACAAATGCTGGCCTTTTCAACGTGTACTTAACATATTCAAATGAAAGATCAGTGATCGCCAGCCCATCCTTTCCTTTCTATTTTATTTTCTCGTCTTTACTTTCATACGAGTATGGCGACACGCACACTATAAGTTCCCGCGGCGTATTTTCCCGCTTCATTCAAAGCGCGTTCATTTCAGTTATGCCACTCGATGACTGATCGGTTCATTTGCAAGTGTAACCCGACCTCCCGTCCTCTCGCATCATGAATACAATTAAACGTCTAAGTCAGATGCCAAACGCCGTGCAGCTAGCAATGTTCCGTGCAGGCAAATGCGCCTCAGAAAAGTCGGAATTAAGCATCTCGCAACACCGTCGTACAGAGACAGCTGCACAGATAGCTGCACAGATGCACAGAGATAGCTCGAAAGAGGCGTAACGCTTAAATTCTTAAGCAACTACGGAGGTCGCAGATACGAACCCAGTTTGAAAAAGGCAAGCGCATCCGAAAATCCCACAAAGTTTTATCTCGTGCGTCTTTACGTCCTGCAGCGGTGACAGAGCTTTCTGTTATCGCGATACGACTGGCCTGTTCGTAGCGTCAGGCTCACGACGCAAATTCCAGTCCACGCCACAAAATCGCGTCGGCAAGAATTTGGAGAGTATACTCTATCGCTGCGATACAAATTCCCGCGAAAATATTTTCCCGTCGACATGTACGGGAATGCGTTGAGACCACGTTGCCTGTTTACCACGATAATGTAATTTATCACGAACCTCCCGTGGTGACCTCAGGCAACCAGTGTAGCTTCGCAGCACAACCAAATCGCAAGTCATCACACAAACAAATAGAAGAAGAAAAAAGACTGAACATTCTTCAATTCATCGACATCTTTTTTTTTTTCGTTTTTAGCTCACTTTCTTAGTAACACAGGTTGATTGTTTCTGCCTTTCTTTATTTTCTGGGAACGACAATAATACATTCTGCAGTTATCGGTCGCAAAGTTGCATCCCGACTCTTGATAACAGCCGTTGTGGAGGACCCGGGATTACTTTTTTTTATTATTACCTGCATTTGTGGGCCGGAAATACTTCACGATAGCGTCCTCCCAACTAAAGAGTCCCTTCGTGAGGCCTTTGTGAAGCCATTGCGAACATTGTGTGGGAGTCGAAACGCTGTTTCTCCTGCTCTTTTTTTCTTCTTTTTCTGTAACCTTCCGTAGCTTTTCGAAGTGGTCGGTGTCTGTGTTTTTACACAGTGCACTGAAGAGTCCTCACACCTGGACTTCAACGACCGCTGATCAAGGGGTAAATAATACTTGCATCTCCTCTGAGAGGGGCGGCGACTAGTACCATAACCTGCTTGAGCTAATCAGGTTTTACAACGTACATTTCAGTCCAGCGTTTTGCCTACCTCTCCCTGATCTCTCTTCATTAAAGCATCTGTATATACATAGGAAGGTTACCTATGCCTGTGACTAACCGGATTAAACTGATCCATTGCCCCCTTGTTTTTCACTAATACTACAAGCGTCTCCTACTGATCTCGACAACTGAATGCGAGCGCTTCTGGAAGGTGGAAATTCCCTATAGTGTATTGCGTTTATTAATATATTCTCATTCCGTTGCAATGTTCTGAGCCATTCCACATGGACGTCGTCCTGTAGCGAACATTCGCTCTTGCGTGTTTTTGAGCTCAGGCAGCCAAATCTGGCCTCAAATGCAAGCCATTGGTCTTCACATTCTCGTATACTAATTTTCGTTGCTAAGTATTTGCTTGGAGTCTTTGTAAAACTGTATAGACATTTTTTTTCCGTCCTTTGCCGCCAATTTACCTTCACTGTTTCTCTGACTTCAACGGCTTCTGGTTCTTTACTTGCTTTCGAGGTACGCATATCTGCACTGCAGCCGACTGTTTCTTTTCATCCACGTTTCGGGATTTTTTTTTTCCTTCGAAGCTAATTTGCTCTGCATTTCTCCGACCTTAAGTGCGCCGCAAAACGCCGCTGTCACCGAGTCATAGTCAAGCTATAGCGAAAAGTCGAAAGGCTGCTCAGGCACGTCTGGCGATCACCTTCCCATTCGAGCACTCGCTCGCGCGAGGGGGCCGTACAGTCGAGGGCAAAAGTATGCGGAGCTGGATAGCTGGATGTTCGTCGTGGACGGGGCACGCAGCTAGAAACTGGCAATGGAGTGGGTAATTCTCGTGCTGTTTGCCTTCGGGTACAACGCTCAATTTCGAGTTGCACACATGCGGGGACGTCGCGAAGACATTCAGCTTCTTCCCTGCGATTGTGCACCACCAACTTTTTGTCCTCGACATTTTCGGGCAGAGCGGTGGTGGGTTGCGAGACTGTTAAAGGAGCAATGACACGACATTTTTCGGCTTCCCAATTTTTGCGCTGAATGAAGGCCGTCGACGTCTGTCCGCCCAATCAGTAGCGGAGAAAGAGAGCGAGAGAGAGAACAAAGTTTAATGATAGGAAAGGTGGAGAGGTCGGCCTGAGAAGCTTGTCTCTGGCCTGCTACTCCACAAATTGGGTAAAAAGTTAAGGGGAGACAGGTAAAGGAAGAGGGAGAAATTGGGTGACGATGACGATGCGAAACCACAGCGAATGTCAGTGATCAGTCCAATGTGCGGTATATATACACACCGCGTGCAGTTCCTAAATATGCACGACACGTGGTGTCTTCAGCTTATTCCAGTCTGATAAGAGTAGCGGCACAGTAGCTGACCGAACAAGCCGATGCGAGCGCCAAAATGTCACCATCTTTCTGGTCCCACGTGGCCACTTCTGCGTCACGACGTCATGACACCTGCACCGCCTGGATGCCGAAGTCGAAACTGGTACGTGGAAAAGCTGTTATAGCAAATTATTTAGGGAGCTCTGCCGCTTGCCCGTGTCTTTGCTAGGGCTTGGAGGTCTGGAACCTTCATTGAGCGCAAAAAGAAAAAAAAAGAAAATAAGAAGTCGAAAATGTCGTGTGAATAGTCGCTTAACAGGATTGGACACTTCCTTTTCAAGTCATTCGTCTCTCTTAATACCTAGGGCAAGTTTTTTTTTCTTCTAGAAACGATACCACGGCCATTAGACAACGTCACAAGGCCGTGACAATGTCACCACTGAGACGCACTATAGACCCGCTCAGCCCAAACTGCTCGATACCGAGCTCCGCCGGGTACTTAGCATTTAGAGCTCACTTCCAGCGTCTTTCTGTCCACGTGATCTCTTTCTTAGCGTTTCTTTCACTGGACGTTATTACAATGTACTTAGCAATTCAGCACTGCCGTAGGCACAGCTGACCTGCGGACTGCACACGTGGCCTGATGCAGGGATGGCATCGCCACACCTAGTTTGAGCTCGCGGCGGATAGACTAACGGCAAAACAAACCAACGCGAATTTGCATAACGAGTCAACCGTAGTAAAGCAGCCATAGCGTAACGCCGCTGTTCTTGACCCTCTCGTAAATAGCACTGCGAATCTCAGCAACTAGCCCCCTGGTTAGGACAATGGAACACGTAATCAAATGCTTCTGTAGGGGCTTGTAGGCGCCTGTACTTATAGTCGCAATTCAACTTGGAAGAAATGGCACAGAATAAGAGAGAGAGGAGGCCTAGACGATAGAGCAAGCGTACACTAACAACTTTATTTTCTGAAGGCAGCGCAGGACACAGAATATATACCCCACAGCGCAAACGCAATGTAATATCGTGATGACAAATACGAGCGTTGGCACGGTAGGCTTGCACTGCGGAGAACATACACGTCCCGCACATGCCTTCAGAAAATAAAAGTTGTCAGTGGCACCCTGTCCTGTCGTGTAGTCTTAAGTGTCATCTCCGCTTGCGCCATTTCTTCCAAGATCGACTGCTCATGTGGGCCGAGGTACTGGACTATGACGTAGCAAGTATGTTTGGATAAAAAATGAGTGATTGTGATTGCCGTTCCAGTGAAAATCCTGTCATATATATGGAAGACGAGAGAATAAAACTTCTACATTTCATCCATGACAGGAGAATGCAAGGATGTTGGGCGGCGAGAAATGTCGGCGTGAGGACTGTAGTTGCTTGAGCTTACACGTGGCTGGGGCAATTCTAAAAGTTGAAGGCGCCAGAAAAGCTGTGTTGGAAAAAGTAAAAAAAAAGTCGGAATGGCGACAAACTCTTACTGCAATCATCGTCACCGACTCGGGCCAACTCTCTCGACAGATGTGACGAACGTGACTATAGGCAGGACACGAAAGCGTTCGTGCTTTAAAGTGAACCCTGGCGACGCAAAGCTGCGCGGGAAAAAAAAAACCGCGATGTGCAGAAAAAAATAAATGAGGTATTTCTTTTTTAATGATTATGTAAGACGCAGCAGACTTCAGCGATTCGTCTGGCCTTTGAACTCCTCGTTCAGTGCAAAGGCAGGAGGCACTCGCAGAAGGTCATCACCATCTCCTCGGGAACTACTTAGTAGCCATGCGCACAACGCGTCGCCTTCGTCCGCTACAACATTAACTTCCGTGGCCTCCGAGATAGGTGAACCGACGATGCCGCACGCAGTGTCTGAATGGTGTGAAAACTCCCCGGATGAATTGGAAAGTTTCAAAGCATGCTCGACAGCGCAGCCCATACGTAACGCGTCCGGCTTACATACGAGCGACTCGCGCTCACTCCCACACGGCCTTGCGCTCGCGGGCGTAAAGACTGCACATGTCGCACATATAGGGGCGCGAAATTCGGTCTACGCTTTTTACACTGGGTTAGCACGCGAGCGATGTAAGCCGAAATTCGTGAACCTTTGCGCGACACGTAGTTTCCCGCACGTCCGCACGAGTGCGGATTGGGCGTATAAGGGCCGATTTACGCTCGAGCCGCCCATCGCTGCAAGCCGCACCACACGCGTGCGGTCGCGCGAAATATTGCACGTATCAAACACTTGTGCCCAAATTTCGGTTTACAATGTGTAAGGTATACACTGTGCACACAGTGTAAATGGTAATTTGTGCACAAGTGCTGGATACGTGCAATTTTTCGCGCGACCGCAAGCGTGCGGTGCGGTTTGCGGCGATGCGCGGCTCGAGCGTAAATCGCCCCTTAGACAGCCCTTGCAACTGCGCATCGCCGCACGGGCACGAGATGAATCTCCGGCGGCGGCGGTGGTGGTGGTGGTGGTGGTGGTGGTGGTGGATCAAGTTTTGTTCTGAGTGACGTTGAGGATTATGAGACGTGTCGAGGACAACGCGACGACGGCGTGACGGAAAGGGCGAACACCAGAAACCAAGTTTCCCATTTTTAACTGCATTTTAAGAAACCAGCCGGCCCGCAAACGAACTAACAGTTTACAGGATACCGGAACAGTGCAGACGTCGGCGGTAACAACAACACTAGTAGCGCCACTTCGTGACGCTTAGTTCAACTACAACGTGATAGAAAAGTTAAAGCGTTGAGTCGGTGTTCCCTCAGAAGAGAGAGAAATAAAAAGGAAAGAAACAAGTCCACTACGTGCTAATGATTGCTGCTACCAGCACCTTTGCACCAGCATACAGGCAGAACTTCGTCGTCGAGGTAGTAGTGACGTGCATTCTAGTTGACGGCAGCGTCGCAAGATGACGCTACTAGTGTTCGTGTTGCCGTCAACGTTTCCGCTTTCCCGGTATTCCGTAAACTATTTACCTGTATGAAGAGGCTGAAGTTATACAAGTGAAGGGGCTGAAGTCATACAAAGGCGTTCGCAAATTATGAGCAAACTAAAGAAATCGAATTAAGGGTCAAAACTCAAGGTTTTTAGGTGGTGCTCAGCAGGGTTTCTCAGAAAATCACAGGCACCACTTGAATCCCGGTCACCCCAAAGACATATCTCTACTATGTTTCCCCGTTTTTTTCCGAGGAACTCAACTCTTTGGTCAACGTTCCCCACGGTACAGTGACATTTAACCAAGCCCGGTCAACAAGGGCGAGTTAATGGGGAGTACGCCAAAGGTCAAAAACACGGTCGAAGCACAAGGTTACTAGATGTTCCAAGGTCGCCGAGGCACGGAAAAAAACAACAGCCCCCTTCCCTTACTTCCTTTCCTTCATCACGACAATCCTCTACGCTCCCCCTTTGCCTTTGACTCGACTTCTATTACTCCACTTGTCCAGAGCACGGCAGCCGTGACCGCCAGTCGATGGGCGCGGCTACGTATAAACACTGTCCGCAGAAAGAAGGAGAGAAGGGAAAAAGGGAAAAGAAGGCGCGGAGGGACGCCTAGCGCAGCACGGGCAAAGGACGTGCGGAAAGCTGAAAGTGGGTGCTTTTCTATGTTGTCCGTACACTTACACCGGTGCGCGCGATGGTACACGTGGGCTTTCGGCCAATCGGATCACGTCGAGAAAGCTTGACGTCATTCGGAGAAATAGAGAGACGACAAGCCGGCCCGCGGTGAGGGAAGACGAGGGGAAATAAGGAAAGGAGACGGGAAGATTGACTGGTGAGGGAAAAAAGTGTAGGGACAGGGTCGAGCGAGAAATCAGTTCAATTCGTTATGAAAGAGCGAAAGAAGCGGGAAAATACGGGGGGGGGGGGGGGGGGGCATTGGTAAGAGCGGGCGTGGATAGGTGAGTTCCTGCATCTTTGCATCTTTCTGTCATAGTTCGTCACTTCCCTATATTCTTGTTTTACTTATTTTTCGCACAGCAAATGCGACAGTAAACACAACATATATATTAGTCAAAACGTTGGTTCGTAGTTGGTACGGACGCTTTCTTCGATAGATAATGCATGCACGCGCTGCGTTAGTTGGATTTTACACGGACAAAACGCGCAATCACAGTTCTTCTTAGCTGTTACACTATTAATCCTTCACGACGCAGAAACGTGCTCCCTGTTGTCAACCGGGTTCGCCATTGCAGTTCGTAAGCGCGATATCGTCGGTTTAATATCCCACTCGTTTCGTCATTCTAATGTTCCCAAGCTATATAGACAAGACATGGCACCTGCCTAGAGGCTCACTTCGACCCACAGATTCATTCTTTCGCACCTTCATCTCCATATCTGTCAAGAACACACTGCCTACGCCGATACCAACGCAGCCAATCACGCAACACCACGGCGCAGATCCTGAGGTCAGCGCGCAAATCCCCGTTTTCTTGTTTTATCAGCACGGCGAAAGTACTGGCACGCCCTGGAGAACAGTGGCAGAAATAGCCGACGGCCTCATTCATTCCCCCCCCCCCCCCCACTCCCCATACACATCTCGCACCGTTGCCTTCGGAGCAGCTTCCCAGACCGCACACAACACACCGAGAGGGCCGAGGCAGACAAATGCGAGCACCGGAGCAGCGAGGGATTCGAATCAATCAAGCAGGGATGCCGGGCCAGAGGCGCGACTGAGACAAAAAGAGGCGAGAGAATGGAGAAACAAACTAAAAAAGCAAGACGAGAGAAACACCCCCACCACCCCGCCTTTTTTTTTTTTTTGCCGCTATGGGAACGCAAGACAGGAACGGGGTCAGTCAGGGAAAGATCATTTATCGCCTTAAGAAAAGAACGACAGAAAAGGAAAAGAAGAAAAAAACACCAAGGAGTTCTAATCGTTAAGAACGGATAGGCCTGAAAAATAACCCAAATGAGAGAAGACAAGAGCGACCGAGGAACAGAAGGGAGAAGAAGGGAAAGGGGGCGATGGAGGTCAAGCGAAAAGGGTATACGGCGAGGAACTTTATACGAGGTTTGGTGGCAGGGGAAGGGGGGGGGGGAGAAAGAGCCCAGGCCCACGCTCTGCGCTCGTAAACGAATCGGGAGTATAAGGAAACTGCAGGGAGATCACGGCGAAGGTAGGGAAAGAAATAAAAGAGAGGGGAGCGAAAGAAAGAGTCGGCGAGAACCAGAGCACCTCCCGTGGGGGAGGGGGCGGGCGGAAGGTGTCACGGTAACGTCACCTGAAGGCGCGATCAATTCTTCACGCCGAAGCTTCGGCGCGATAGATTTCCTCGCTCCCGACCGGTGCACGGTTCTGCCGGCAGATTACGCCGGCTAAGCTTCGCCCCGGCTAAATTGGTGCAGCACGTGTAGTACTGTGAGGGCCGTAAAGAAGTAGCACACGCGTACGGCTACCGGTCCAGCTGCAAGCAGGCAGGCGTGGTTCCTCGGCTTCCTCTGCATGCGTAAACTTTTCTAACGCAGTCTGGGCCGCGGTTTCTTCTTGCTCGGAAGAAGAACAAACAAAAACAGGGAAGAAACCACGGTGGGAGGAAGATAGTCGAGCGATAGGTTTCCGGTAGACCCGTTGACATGTGCTACTGGAAACGCTTACTGGTTAGCTCTATCGGTTAATGGGGCGAGGCGTGTGGATGCCGTTGCGCATATGCCTCTAGGATTGACCCGAGTTTACAAACTACATCAAAGGTCCTCGCGAGGAAACACATCATGCACTGGTCGTCGGGATCGCTCCGCCGAGTCGCCGTCTTAGGTCGCACCGTCTCCTTGATTGGCCCTGCTTCGATCGGTCCTGCTTTGATTGCTTTGATTTGACTCGGCTAAGAAAGCTTCGCTTATATATATATATATATATATATATATATATATATATATATATATATATATATATATATAGTGATACATGCCAAAACCACGATATGACCATGAGGCACGCCGTATAGTGGAGGACTCCGGATTAATTTAGACCAGCTGGGGTTCTTTAACGGTCCCCAATGCACGGTACACGGGCGTTTTTTTTTTTTCGTTTTTTTTTTCTTCAATATTTCGCCCCCATCCAAACGCGGCCGCCGTGGCCGGGAGAGTGTGCTCCATGCATTCTCGTTGCGCATGACCGGAGTAAAGCAGCCAGACGGAGAATACAAACTCCCGAAAATGGAGTGAAAGAACTCCATTTTGAAGTTGTCCAACATGTTAGAGCAGTACGTTCACTCTGGTGCAGCATAACCAGAGCATGGACTACCCGTCTTTTAGCTCTGACTACCCTCGTTTCTCTATGCTGCACTTTTTAAAAATGGTTGCACCATTTGGGGCTCATCTTGCTCCATGTACAACGACAGTAGTCATCTGTCTTGCTTGCGTTTCCTCTCTTGAAAGCGCAGCGCTCGCCACTTTCCCGTCGAGAATGCTATGTCATGCTGATAACGCGCATGCCGTTCGTGACCTGGAAGTAGCGGTCTCGGCAGCGTTAAAGAAAGGAAATGCGGGCAAGATAGATGACGACGATTATTGTTGCGGGACAAGATAAGCCCCAAAGGGTGCAAACTTCTGTAATTGTACACTCTTAAAAATATTTACACCCTTTGGGGCGTATCTTGTCCCACCGCAATAATCGCCATCTGTCTTGCCCGCATTCACTTTCTTTAACGGTACGAGCCCGGTACTTCCGAGTTACGAACGGCTTGCGCGTTATCAGTGTGACATAGCATTTTCGACAGGAAAGTGGCGAGCGCCAAGTTTTCAAGAAAGGAAACGCAAGCAAGGCAGATGACGATTATCGCTGAGGGGCAAGATAAGCCCGAAATGGTGCAACCGTTTTAAGAGTGCATCGGAAACGGAGCCAAAACAGGCACTCTTAGGCAAATGTACACCCTTTGGAGTGTATATTTGCCACACAACTTTAATCTCTATCTGCCTTGCTTGCCTTTCCTTTGAAAACGTCGCGCCCACTACCTTCCTGTCGAGAATGCTCTGTCATGCTGATAACGCGCATGCCGTTCGTGACTTGGAAGTACCGGGCTCGCAGCGTTAAAGAAAGCAAATGTGTACAAGACACATGACGATTATCGTTGCGCGGCAAGATACGACCCAAAGGGTGTAATTTTGCTTAAGAGTGTGGGCGAAGGAATTACTCCAACATAAAGCAGTTTCTATTACTGTTCTTTTTTTCTAACAGAAGGTGTAGTCGCCAGGAGACCCTCCCCTCCCCTTCCCGCAATCTTTGCGCCAAGGACAGTCTCAAATCGCACTCTTCTTTTGTTTTAATGTTTCGCAGAAGTTCATGCTCTGTTCTCATTCTAGCCAATCAGTCAAGCGAGCTTGCGTCATCGCCAACGTGCGCACTATCACGTCTGGCCAGTTCTGAGACAGCGCGACAAATTCTTCCTCGGGCAACATATCATCTAGAAAAGAAATAACCCTACAAGGTTCTTTTGTTCGTAAACAGCGCTATCTTGGACCAGGAATGTCCGCAACAATAGAGCGAGCCTGTTTTCGTGAACTCTTGTCATCAATATCCGCCATGAACGACAACTGAAACCTCGCATTTGATCACTATAGACCACACACAAAAAGAAAAGTTGCCCTTCGAATCTACAATACTGCGTTCTCTGTGTATTTTTCGGCATACATTGTTCTTTGCGTGATAATTGATCGGATACCACAACTAATTTTGCTGTGCAATGGTTACACCGAATAATGTCAGTAGTGTTATAAATGGCATGTACAAGCGGCTTAATGTAACCAAGACACATCGTCATGGGCCCTGTGTAAGATGTCGTTCTTTTGCATGCTAGCACGATAGCGTCCGTCTGGCTTTGGGCTCGTTATCGTGTTGTTGTTGTTACGATGATGATAACGATGGTGATGATAATGATAATAACCTTAGAGTTATGCTCTTTGAAATGGGCAATCTATGAGTAATCCAGACCTGGCGTAAAAAAATCTAGTTGTTTCGGCCCTCTACATTGTTGCGCCACGTACCTGAATGAAGCGGTCTGTTCCATCCAGGTGCCACGGTCAGCAATGCCGCTACCGGAACTGTCGTATACGTTTGAGACGCTGAACAGGCTTCGTGTTGGTAAATCCAGTTACGCGTCGGTTACGAAATAGCCAAGGCTGTGTGAGAACGACACGAACGAATTTCAAGCCGTTAAATGCGGACCTACACTCCTGAAGCATTAAAGTAGCCCTCGAAGCTGTCGAAACATTACAGAAAACACACTGAAGCATCTATCCCTGGTTCTCAGTATTCGCCTTTCACGATATACGAACATGTTTTGTGAAGTAAGACTAATGACTGTGAGAGAGAACTATTCTCGAACATCCAATTATTTAATTTTATGCCCAAGGCGTGGCGCAAACAACGTTGGTGTGACGTCATGGATCTCACTGTATTTTGGCGTACACTGGCCGTTCCCACGCTGGGAAGGTTCGCAAAAAGCTACAACGCACGAGCGTTCACTTACTTTCGAATGGAACGTAGCGTTTCCTCATTGATAAACAATCAACTATCCCTAAGGAAGGAAGGAAAGAAGGAAGGAACAGCAGGCGCGGGAATTTCAAAATTAGCGTGGCACCCCCCACCCCACCTCGTTTCGCTTTTTTGTGCCCCATTTACGGCTTGCCAGGCCTTCACTCAGAAATTTTCGGCTATTTGGTAATTCAGAAGTATTGTCTCACAACCTAGCACAACTTGGCATTTTTTTTTTCTTTAGGCCCCTCCTCGAACGAACAAAGTTGGCTAAAAGTTAAAAACAGACGGAGTCTTCCGACGTTTCCAAACCTACACCAATCAGGTGCCCAAATACAATGACAAACCACGGAATGCGCCACGACAGCCGAACCAGATGCGACGCGTAGCGACACTGTAGATTCCACTGTCATCGCCATACACCTGCTACAAACTCACAGGAATTGTAGGTCTCCGACTTGCTTCCCGGTATTGATGAGAATGACGGTCTCGGTGTAAAGGTTTCCAAGCTGTCGCCACCAATAAAGTCGAGCCGCCAGTCAAAAAAAAGAACGAAAGACTATTAAGAGACGAACTAGCGCCCTTCTTGTTTGAAAGTGCTTTCGTGGCGAGCTTTTCGTTTTTTCTTTTCTTTCGCAAGCAAAAAGATTAGACGACGACTCGACTATTCACTGGCGAGAATCAAAAGTGCATCTTAATGCCTCGTTCAAACTTTCATTTTCGATTTCCGAATTTGAATTAGTTGAGTGGAGTTATAGTTTCGTCTCTTTTTGCAATGTGGTGTTCACTTGAATATCCTGTTTCTAGAGAGAAAATAAACTGCCGATTGATCTTCAGTGTCCGCGATGAGATAACAGCTCTTCACCGTCCTTCATTCGTATCATGCATTGGTAAAAGTTGACAGGGATTTGTATGGGCAACAAGTCGACAGGAGAAACGCCGTCACCGCGAATCGATTGTTCCAGATATTTGGATGAAATCGGAAGTGCCAACTGTTACTGTGTCACCTACTTCGCCGCAAGCAAATAAGTATTAAACGGTCAAGCCACCACAATGTGGCGCTATATGAAAGTTTTCCGGTTATAGAAAAACTTGACGTAAGCGTTCTTGAACAGTTCGTACAGAAAACAAAATACAGTTAGAAAGCGGCACGTTTTCCGTTTTTGCGATTATACACAAGGCAACCAATTAAGTCAATCCAGTAATACAAATAAGTCAACACACAAAAACAGTGTTAAACCAAAAGCGCCATACAAAGATGCAAGACTGTCAGTCAAGAAAGGTCATTAAGGCTCATTAATTATTCGTATTAGGTCTTCTAAAGCAGATTAAGGCTTCTGTATACATTGGGCATCGATGGGGGCGAAAAGGGGAAACACCCGTGTATTTAAATTTAGGTGTGCTTTAAAGAACCCCTGGTGGTCCAAATTTCTGCAGAGCTTGCAACTGACATACTCTCACCTTGCAAAACCAACTACTGTAATATCGAGCATCATAATACAATATTTTGTTAGCAATACTGACCCGTGACGTTATTGCTTTCAGATAAGGTATCAATGCCCAATCTATTTAGGAGTTTAAGTGCCTTCTATAGCTACAGTAGCAAAAAAATAATAATAACTATATAAAGCTTGTTGCTGGGCTAGTTGGTCCAATACTTAGGAAAATATACTGCGCAAAACCGAAGACGACGACAATGGAGATACAGAGACTAGTGTGTATTGCCTCATTGCGCATGCGTGTTAAACGTGCTTAAATTGAAGGCCTTCGACTGAAACAAAGAAAGCACTTTCTAGTATTCGTTATTAAATTCATATCCCTTCCATTTTTGGCCACAAAAGTGCTCCTCGTACTAGGGGAACGTATTAGCGAAGTATCGGAACCAAATGGCTCAATTCTTTGGTATAACGACGACGTGACGGTAGTGGACACCAAAGCCTAGAAAAACCAGAGGGGAAATTGCCGGGTTTTAATAAAAAAAAGATGTAGTTGATAAATAACAAACGGTAAATATGCAGTAACCTTCACGTTCACACCACAGTTCTTATCACATACGGAATTTTGCGGTATTCCAGTTGCTCAAATTTTTGACTGGTTTTTTCCACCGAAACACAAGCTCGAACTTTTTTTCGACGATTGCCGCTCGAACTGTCGTACGCCTGACAGAAGCATCAAACTTATGAGCGCAAGACAGCGAAAGCAGAGAGAGAGAGAAAGAGAGAAAGAAAGAGACCAAGACATCGTGTCTCACAAACACAAAAAAAATTAATTCTGGGGTTTTATACGTGCCTAAACCGCGATATGATTACGAGGTACGTCGTAGTGCATGGGGGAGTCCAGATTAATTTTGATCATCTGGCATTGTTTAACGTGCACCCAATGCACGTTACGCGGGCATTCTTTCTTGTATCTTTTTTTTTTGACATTTCACGCCCATCGAAACGCTGCCGCAACGGCGGGGATTCGAACCCGCGCCCTGGGGCTTAGCAGAGCAACGCGAAAGCCACTAAGCCACCACGGCGGATACCGTGTCTCAGAAAGGAAAGCCGCCGTTACAACACGTTCTCCTTGACAGGTCCAAGGGCTACCCCTGTGAACAAGCTGTCAACGAAGCGCGGGAACGTCGACGACGTGCCCGCACTTATATAGCTGTCGCCAGCAAGAACGATGACTCGAAATGACACCCATCTGCCAGTGTTGACACGTCTCCTGCAACGCGGCTCGTGTTAAATGTCGAGAGCAAAACGCTGTATACCACGTAAACGCGTAAGGTCCGATAACTGCGTTTTCAAAGGACAGTTTATATCTCCCCCGAAAAGCCATTGGTGATTAGTTATGTCAGCCACAAACTAGGACTACGTAAGCGGTATCTTCAATATCACGCAGGACTGCAAGATACTAAAGTGCTCGAGACACTATATGTTCTCAACTGGTATAACCTAAATGGCGTAGTACGTAATTAATTAGAGCATTTGTTTGCTGGCATATCCACCACTTAAATGTGGTTCTAATGTGTCAGAAACGCTACTACTGGTTTTGCTTTAAGTTTCTGGGACTTGAATAATCATGTCGCAGTTCGAAACTGACCGTATCCAATAACATGCGCCGGGCTTTCCAGGGTTTAGGAAGGTTTAAACTTTCTGTAAGGTACGCAATTATCCCATGTTCAAAAAAGGACTTCCTGCGTGCCGTGAAGCATTTCATATGTCACGTAAACTCTACGCGTATACAAAAAGAAATTCTGGGGCGTTACTGTGCCAAAACCACAATGCGAGGCAGGCCGCATAGTGGGCGACTCCGGAATAATTTTGACGAACTGTAATTCTTTAAAGTGCACCCGATGCACGTCATGATGACGCTTTTGCATTGCGCCCCCATCAAAATGCGGCCTCCGCGGCCGGGATTCGATCCCGCGACCTCACGCTTAACAACGCAACGCCACAGCCGCCACGCCACCGTGCCAAGTTACGTATAAAAATCTTATTTGCTCAATATGACAGTCGAAAATATCCAGTTGACACTTGGATGGCAAACAAACACATTGCAAAACAATGTTTATTTGTTCCTGCTGTCCCTTCCTAGACTGCCCCATGAATTCGTCCCTATGCTTAGGTCAGTCTACATAGGTCAAGCAAAAGCGACATTTTATGTAAGGCACTTTCCTCCAGATTTGAAGGGAGCACTAGAGAGGAGTGTTAAGTTAGACTTGATTCAATAATTACACAGCTAGATTAATTAACTACAGGGGAGACCTTCTTTCCAGTCTTGTTATTCCAACGTGGCTTGAAATACTTCGACACAGATGAAAAGTTCCACTACGCTTGTGCCTAAATGGTGTGGAAGTCCCGATTCTCGAATTCGCAATAATTCAGAGAAGCGCATAATATTTCTGGCCGCTTTGATTGTCAGAACGCATGCCGTTTACATCATTGTCATATTCAGATGTCCACCAATTCAGATTCCAGAGGACCAGCGCTTAGACGAAGAAGACAGAACAAAAGTGACACATGCGCTGCTTCGGCGAAGCGCCGGTCCTTCCGAACCTGAACTACGCATGCGCCAACCGGCCAAAGCATTTATCCCATACTGACGTCATAGAGTTGGAACAAGATATCGTTTCCTTCAAATGCCGAGACGTTTACGCGACGTGAGCCTCGGTGACGCGTAACGCCGCGCGGAGTAAACGTTTCGTCTCTGGTGCGACGGCGCAAACGAAAAAAAAAAAAGTAAAACGAAGGCGGGAAAAACGAAGACGGGAAATTGACCCCCTTAGGGTGTGATTTATACAACTGAAATCCTAAGGGTGTGAGTTATAAACGCATTTACACCGTTTTTCACTTTTAAGGGTGTAAATGTAAGTATGTGACGGATCAACGTCACCGCTTTACGCTCTCGTTCACTTTCTGCAGCGCCATTGCAACGGGACACGAACCCATTCAAACTAGTGCACGCAACTTTCAGGACTTCCGAACACTAACGTTTGTAACGCATACCCTTGTCAGATGTGGGGCGGCAGGCGAAGAGCATCCAGGCGTGTGCCTCCACGTTTGCAGGGGCTCGCAGTGCCACATCGCACTATAACATGTTACTGAACAGCTATACGGCTACGCAGGTTAGATCTGCCGGTTCGCTCGGTTTAAAAGATTACGCCGGGTCACGTTACTTCACATCACATGAGCTTACGCAAAGTCGTGCAACTTCTTCATGTATAAAGTGTTGTTAATTGCTATGCGTGCACCGCTGCGTATAGTATAAATCCGAGGCAAGCGGTACCTGGTCTCCTGCGCACGCGCATCTCATGGCATCTGAGCACGCACCGTCTCATCGCAGGCGTTTGCTGCCTACACGGTACAATGCCGCAGTGCTGCAAATAAATAAGGCCTAATTCCACTGCAACAAAAAGGAGAACCTGTCTTCTTCCGATGTACTCTGCACAGGCGCACGAAACCAGCCCCACACGTACGCGCGCGAAAGTCATAACTCGTGCACGTGGTCTTTTTGAACTAGCGGGCTCGTAAATAAAGCGATGCGAAGGCCAGCCGGGACACTGGGTTCCGGCTCCGCAGAACGCATGAAAGAAAGAAGGAAAAGAAAGAAAGAAAGAAAGAAAGAAAGAAAGAAAGAAAGAAAGAAAGAAAGAAAGATCGCCCAGCCAGAAACGCGGATGGAGAAGATTTCGAAAAGAACGAGCGTGTTTTTAAAAAAACGCGAGAATCGGAATGGAGAGAAAAAAAGATAGGACAAACTGGGTTATGTACGGCGCGCCGACCGACAAACGCATATATGTAGGCCAGGCACCCCCCCCCCCCCCCCCCCATATGGGCCCGTGTAATAAATGCAACTATACAGGCGCATCTGGAATGCATTCATATATGTCTGCACGCGAAACAACAATTGTTTCCCTGCAGCATCCGCATGCAGGGAGACCCAACAGCTGTGCTCCAGATCGCTCGTATATAGGCGTGTGCGTGTGTTACACGAATGCTATATAAAAAGGAAGAGGGAGAGGGGGTAATGGGAGAGAGAGAGAGCGCTGCTGAAAGCGGCAAGCGGTTCTGCACAGCTACATAAGCGAAAGAGATGCAATGAGAGCAAGTGCTGGGGCCCACCGCGGTTGCCGTAATATTGCAGCATTCCAGTGGCGAAAAAACAAAAAAATCCGAGGATGAAAACGTGCAATCAGCAGCTGTCGGCTGGCTACGGACATTCTGTAGACCCTACAGGAAAACAACTGTAGCATTTCTAGATACTGGTAATTCTCTCTCTCTCTCTCTTTTTTTTTCTTTTTTTTTTTTTTTTTTTTGCAAGGGGGTGCCGCAGCAACTCGCGTAGACACTAAACACGCCGCATTCTCTTCACGGGTGTCTTTCGAAACACCGAAATCTGTAGAACCGCTCGCTCTCGAAAGAGACTATAAGGCAAGCGTTTGTCATTAGAAAACGAAGAACGTGAATTGAACGCAACAACCTCGAGCGCGGCGCATAGCTAGAAAATATTGCTTTATAGATTAGAGCGGTGTCACGTGACACTTCGTTCTATACTTATGTGTTAGTATATGCATTATACGTTAGCGACACCTTCACGCTGCAGCGCCATTTTGCTGACGACCGATTAAATGTCTAACCAAGAAAGATAATTGAAGTTGTCAGGCAATTACAGTGCCTTATCGCGACAGCTGGTCAATTTCGCATTAGATATCCGGAGCCGACGTTAAGAGCTGAAATTACGGAGGGTATACATATCTGGTATTCGATTTCATAAACGACTTATTTGACGACTTATATTTCACCAGCGTGCCATAAAACTACAGTTGTTCTAGTGCACTATGGAACTTTTATATTGGACCCATTACTAGCGCTTGACTACGGGTCCAAACAATTTATGTATTTACAAAGTACGCTTTAAGTGAAAAAAAATAAATGAGAAACAAAGAAAGGCAGGAAAAAACTGCGTCAGAAAACGCCGCTATGATATTAGACTAATTATTGCTGAATATCGAGTTTGATGTCGACAGACATCAAGCTTGGGAAGTCAAGGCAGGATATCACAAGCCGCCAAATACAACCGAAGTTAGCTCCACAGAAGCGGCCTTCAACCGTAATATAGAGTGAAGCCACATTGGTAGCTAGATCTCAGATCTGGGTTAAGCGTGAGGGAATTCTTTAACTCGGAACAACCTAATTTTACTTACTTTGAGGGAATTGTTCCTTTACTGCCTGAAATCATTTCGCGAAAATCGTCGAAAATATTTTTCAATCCACTAGGTTTGCGATTTCGAAAGTCCGCGCGCACGCACGCATGCACGCACACACTTATGCACATGTTTTATTATTATTATTATTATTATTATTATTATTATTATTATTATTATTATTATTATTGATTAAAGACAGTTCCTTCTCAAAAAATAAACTACATTCCGGTGTTTTACGTGCCAGAACCACGATCTGATTATAAGGCACGCCGTAGTGGGGGACTCTAGATTAATTTTGACTACCTGGGGTACTTTAACGCGCCCCAATACACAGGACAAGGGGTTTTTTGCATTTCTCCCCCACCGAAATGCGCCCACCGCGCCCGGGATTTGATGCCGCGACGCCGTGCTTAACAGCGCAACGCCATAGCCGCCAAGCCATCGCGGCGGCTACTGTTGCTTTTCATGATTGCCATTTTCTATATCATGTTTTCTTTCCTGTATTTGTATTCTTTTTTTTTTTACCATGCGCCAGCACTCAGACCTTAGGGCTGTTCCTGGGCACGTTAAATGATTGATTGATTGATTGATTGATTGATTGATTGATTGATTGATTGATTGATTGATTGATTGATTGATTGATTGATTGATTGATTGATATAACCTCGTCTAATGAAGATAGTTCCGTTCTCGAAATTGTTGGCGACATAAAGAAGACAAACACACAGCAGCCCGCAGTCAACGCCTGCACAAAGCAGCTCTACCGCAATTTATCCTTTAACGTAACCCATAGCAACGCCAGCATGCCCCCATAACACCTCACTCTGTCATCCAGCGAGCGATCTACGGTGAGGCCCATTCGTTGCTGGAAACAGGGCACCGCATGTGCAAAAGGCTCTTACGCTAGAGTTATTCGTAACGAAAAAATTCTGCCAATCCTGATGCTGGACGTGTCATTAGCGAAGGCGGCTGGCCAATGGGAGCGAATTCGCCCAAACGAGAAGCTTTGCGAATTTCCGCCAACCGCTTACAAACTCAGACGCTTCGATCCCTCAGTTACCCTGAGAATGATTAGTAGTAGTACGCGGATTTGTCAAATTTTCGCGCTTACAACTTCAAATGTTCTTTTCGGCGTTATTTATTATGATGGTGTATCTTTCCATCCAAGTAATCGTACTTCTTTTCCAAACGCAACTACAGAACTAAGTAACTAAAGAACTAGAGAACAAGAGAACTAAGTATCTGCGCACACTCGTAATCATCCCGAATTGTTGCATACATAATGCAATGTTTCGTCGATAACGATGACTTCGCAAAGTCACAAAGCCGTCTAAAGCTGGAAGGACAAAGTACAGTCAGAACCATGCGCTATCAATCATTCCTATATACTGGCTGAATCGGCACAGCCGGAGCTGTCGTATAGCGGTTAGGGGGACGCAGACTTCCCTGTGGTAATTTTTCACAGGAAATTATCAGGCTCGTACCACTTCTTGCTCTTATCTCGGCACAGCCAAGAGCAGAAGTCCCCCCCCCCCCCGCCCCCCATTAGCAGCAGACGACAAACAACTACCGTGCAGATCGCCTGCTTCCCGTGGCGTCTGCACGTTAATGCACGGAGCTCCGGGCGCACGGCCACCGTTTCTCTTCTGCCCTCAAGTTTTAACGGCCTGCTATAATCGATCCATTATACACAGCGCGGTTCCGCTTTCTACACCTGCGCGTTAGCGACTACCGGTGGCGAACTGTCGAAGCACTCAGCCATAATTAAACGTGTTTTAGCCCTAATGCGCTGCCCCCCCCCCTCCCTACACACTTTTTTTTTCGTGCTGCTCCTGCTACGAACTCGCCTTGGCGTTAGAAACCACGGGCTTCTTTCTCTTGTTGATTTCATTCTCTCTCCCTCTCTCTCTTTCTCTTTCTTTTCCTGGACAGCTTCCAACTTTTAGTCGACGTAGTAGCAAAGCCGTCTGCGCCCCTGTTTTATCTTATCTTCTCGGCAGGAAAAAAATATAAACGATAATATAGGAGTGTCCCCCGTAGCCCTCTCCGAATACGCACGGATACTTACGCGCACACTATATCCCTTATCGTCTGCTCAATATACAAAGCCCAGCCGTGCGGTGCCGACGGAACGTCGAACGACACCAACACAACAAAGAAGCTACATAGCAGACGACGCAGCCTGCGGCTGCCGTTCCGAGCGCCATAAAAGAAAGTTATACGATCTGTATAAATGCGATATACACGTCACTATCTATCCGCATCGCATATAGTTAAAGGGTCGCATAGTATTACGCCCGCCTCGGCTCGTCGCCTAGGCGCGTTATCGGTCCGCGCGGGAGGAATAAAATAAATTAACGAAAGAAAAAAAACAGACGACACGCCATTCTGCTTCCTTTCAGCGCGTGCGAGTCCGCTATACGCCGGCAAAAGGCGCCACGAACAGAAAGAAGAAAGAAAGAAAGAAAGAAAAAAAGGAACACAAACAAAGAATGCCGGAATCGAGGACGTGCCGTATCTCACGTAAACATCTGTATCGCGCTGGAGCTGCGCGCGATGCTCGAGCGCTCAGTGGTGTATAGCCGGCTGCGGCGTACGACGACGACTGCCGGGTTTACGCGCTTGGACAAACACGAAACACTGCAATATACCCGTACCGTGCTCGACATCGCCGGCGCAAACAGGTATAGGCGTGCACTTACACAACAGCGCCCAACACGGACGAAGCGCTGAATTTCTGACATCTTCTCATTTTCTTTCATATAATAATAATAATAATAATAATAATAATAATAATAATAATAATAATAATAATAATAATAATAATCTTCCAGCAAGTGTCTATTTCACAGGCCACAGGCGCAAGTCTATCGAACAAATATTACCCCTCGCGTAAGGGTGTTTATCTCTGCATTATGTTAGTGCCTGTGTAGTACGTATAGTATACCCGTGAAATCGCCCCGAGAAAAGCGCAATGGTTTGAAATTTGGCAGCGCCGTTATATAGAAGGGCCCATCTGTATCGAAAAGTTGCATTAACAGGCGTACATATTAGACGCACCCCTTTTACACCCATTACAGGGTGCATAAATGTTTACCTGCTCTCTAACCGGAAATAACTCACGGGTGGAAGTGTAATGCTTGAACTCTAACGATCCCCTGGTAGGGAGCTTATTATACTCGTGTGATCGGAGTATAATTTTTACTCCATGCGGGCGCAATTTTTTTTCATGCAGCCTTGGGAGGTGTTTATGTTTTTTGTTTTTAACTACGCGTCGGACGGAATTTTTTTTAGTTGCGTCGGGAGTACGAAAAATGAATTCACGCCAGTTTGCGTGATGTTTTTGATGATGTAGAGGCCACGGCTAAAATTTCGAACTGTACCCAGAAAAACGCGTCAAATTCTGCGAAGCAAGCCAATCAGAGCAGATAAAAGACGACATCGCTAAACATTTGAGAACCGCCCAAACGCAAGCAGAGCAGGCGACTATAATTGTTGTGGGACAAGATAAGCCCCAAAGGGTGCAAATTTTTTTTAAAGTGTGTAGTATTCGTCTTAGGCCATGGCGAATAGCTTTCCAAAAGGCGTAAAATGTGCCAGCACATTCACGGAGGGCGCGTCGGTGCTGTTGAAGGTGCATTAGCAAGAGTGGAAATTAGACGCACACTTTTTTTTTGTACTCATTAGGGAACGTAAACGTTTACCGTGCACAGTCATCACGAACGAAATGGCTTTGCGAGTCCAGCTCCAGGTACTTAACCGGAGTAGCTAACCCGAACGCGGAGGTGAGAAACGAGGCAATCTGTCGCGTCGACGCAGCTCCGCAAAGCAGCGGATTCAGTGCGGCGCAGCGGTGAAAGCGTTCCATTAGAGCTGGTTATAAAAAAAAGGCGCCCTAATGTAGAGTCACGTGACGTTCCGAAGCGCGCGCGCGTGTCAAAGGAAACAAATCGACAGCAAAACAGTCCGGTGCACCTTGTTACAGAGTGCTACGAAAATGAAAAACAAAGAAGAGACAAACGACGCGGCAGAGTTCGCTTAGGCGTGAGCTGCTATGGGGTATACGCGGTATGCATCCCTTTCCAACGCCGTGGAATAGTTGAGACACGAGGCTTGCGCTTTTTGTGATAGCCAACCGCCAGATGGTCTAGTTAATGTATGACTCACCACTCTCAGCCATGCTTTAACCCATTACATTTTCTTCTTTTTTTTCTTTTTACGAGATGATGTTCTTTCAATCAGGCGACAGGCGAAGTTGCTCGCTTTTTTTGTTGTTGTTGTTCTCGGGTGCGCGACCTGCCCTTTTAGTTAGAGCACGCGTGACGCTTTCGGCGAATTGCGCGCACAGAAGAAGTGCTCCGCAGGTGTCGCGTAAGCGCGCACCGTACTTCGAAAGAACGGCAGAAACGTGCTGGTTTGTCGCGCTTATCCTGAGAATGTAGCACAGGCAAGAAATGTACCCTGCGCAGCAAAAATACGTATCGTATTCAATTGCTTCGCTATAAAACGCACATTGAAGTCAACAAAAATTCAATAATCATTATTTCTGCGGTGACTTTTGCAGACGATATGTAACTAAAGCTTCGCGTTTTTGTTGTTGTTGTTGCGCGCGATATTGAAGCGCTTATGAAAGTTGCACCAATGTCTAATTCGCGTCTGTTTAAGCTGTGAAACAGAATACTTGAACTTGTTTACTACAATAGCCGAATTAAAGCAAAACATAAAACACACACTCAGCGTTAATATTTATCTTTATGTTTTCGCGTTGCTCCGACGCGTTTTGGCAAATGCGAAACAGTTGAAAGTGGCAAACTACGTTGATGCAGCACCTGAATAAGCGCTCTCAAACTTTGCCACAGTGCTTGGCGCAGTAAGAGATGTGCCACCTCTTTCCATGTAGCTTAACATTCATTGCCACAGTAACATATCCGTCCTTGGAAGAAAAGTCATGCATAACATTATGCTGCATCTCGATCGAAAGTCAACTGAAGGCAATAAAAAATCAATGGAAAGGCCACAAGAAAGCAATGGAAATGCAATAAAAAACCCAATGGAAATGCAATAAAGCATCAATGGAAAGTCCATAAGAAATCAATGGAAATGCAATAAAAAATCAATGGGAAAGCAAATCTGTTTCTGCGGCGACCAACCAGATGTCCCGGTATCGAAGGTGCACGTCCCGCTTTACGGACGCGGTCCCTGTGCCTCGATGACGCTGTTATTTCTGTGTGGGGGAAATAATAGCCCGCGGCTTCAGTGAATCGTGGACACCAAATACCATTGCCGCAAACAGGCATGCAACGTTGTCCTGCGAAACCAGGCTGGCAAGGAAGTGTTCGCAAGAACACCCATGGGCTATCGCTAAATGGTTAGTTTAATTAGGTTAGACTTACCTGCCGTCGTGGCCTAGCGGCTATGGTGTTGCGCTGCTAAGCAAGAAGTCGCGATATCAAATCCCGGCCGCGGCGGCCGCGTTTCGATGGGGGCGAATTGCAAAAACACCCGTGTCCAGTACATTGGGGGGTACGTTAAGTATCCCCTGGTGGTCGAATTTAATCCGGAGTCCCCCACTACGGCGTGTCCCATAACCTAATCGCGGCTTTGGCACGTAAGACCCCAGAATTCAATCTAATTAGGTTAGGCTTGGACTCTACAGACTGCCTCTAGACGTTGTATGAACTGCTATGTCTTCCTAAAATATTATTCATTTGCTGATGGTATGCATATGTGGATTCCTCTTATTATTTTGTTGAGTATACGCTGTTCCGCATAGCAGCATTCACCTGCAGCAGTTAGACATCGCAAATTCAGAGTTAAATCGGTTCGTTACGAAACTTTTAAGTGCCCATACAAATACAGCAACTTTATGGCATGTTGCTAAATCCGTGTAAAACTTTCTTAGTGATGCTAAGAGGGGCAAAACGGCTTGCTTTCAATTCTAATATTACCAACCTTGCCCGTTTTCTTTTCCTAGCACAACCTTCGCTAATACTCGATTCAAGATTATATCGATTCCAGTCAATACATTCCGAATTTTCTAAACATCCGCTAAGAAAAGAAGAAGCCAATGAGGTTCAAGTAAACATACATTGCTATACAGAAATAGGCCCACTAGCACACTCTGAACAAACTCTGATATCCCGCAATGGCACGAATACATCCATACTGGCAGTTCTCGTAGACGACAGCGCCACACTTTTTCTCTTGCAGGGTTCGCAGAAAACTCTGGAACGAGGCTTTTTATTATTATTATTATTATTGTTATTAACGTGGAAACGTTTTATGTCTGTAGGCGAGAGACTTTCCAGGTAATTCCTTTTAACGAAACTAACATCGACGTGGCGCATACTGCAATCGTCACGTTGGAGCTTCCCTTTATTTAAACCGACGTTCTCGAATAGCTTCACGTATCTCGAAAGTTATTGTCATGGCAGGAGCGTAACCTCCTGCTTTCATCTGTTCCTCGATTCTTGCACACCTAACAGTGCTACGCACTTCCTTTTTCTCGTTTTGCAAGTCCCGACGAAGTGAATTAGAAAGGCAAAAAAAAATTAAGCCAAGAAAATAATGTATGCGAGCTGTACATGTATCCACGGGCGACACCGCTTCCGTAATCAGCGCAGAGAACTCCCGATGTTTATCGCACGCTGCTTCACAAGCGTTTGCACCCCCCCCCCCTTTTTTTTTCGCCCAACACAGTCGCCACGGCTGCTGCCGTGCCCTGAGCCAAGTCCACAGCACCGGTCGAAGTCTACTAACAACGGCTGAACTGGTGCCAGGAAAAGCTGTACGAAGTGCTTCGCTTAGCGGAAGCGACGAAAGTTTCACGAATTGGTTTGATGTCTTCCTGCATGTATACCGTCCTAACACCCGACTGCAGCTCAGGCACACAATCGGTTCTGATCACCAATCGTGCGTTAACATACCAGTCGGTTCTTGTTACTAACTGGTACGTTACGAAAGTCGAAAGCTCATTTTTATTCAAATACCACGGTTAGATTCGGAAGGGAGCACCTTAATGACCATGGACAGAGCAACCGCTTCCTGGTTTGTTTGTTTTTTAACCTAAAACCGCTTTTATTTCCTTAAACGGACACTACGAGAAAATATTAAGCTAAGCTAGATCGGCAGAATATTCGTTTAGAATTCTATCATCGTTTGCTGTATGCAGATATGCAGCTTTGTTGCGGAGAAAATTTCCACCAAATGGAGCGCTGCTGCTCCTCAATTTGCGATCGCCCGCGCCAAAACGGACAAAATGACGTGATCCCCATGTGACCTCGATCTGTGCCGCTTTCTGTGAATCAGCTAGCACCGACGTCACAGGAAAGGTACAGTCGCCCAAATCTTTAACTGGTGTGCGGGAGCGGCGACTTTTCCGGGCGTTTTCCGGGCGTCAGCGCCGTATGACGCGGCGAGGCTGGAAACAGCCTAGTAGACGATGGGCCCAGCTGAGCGCGCTTTGTCCGCATGCGCTTAGCCTCAGACTGTTTCCAGCCTCGCCCCGTCAAACGGCGCTGACGCACGGAAAAGTCGCCGCTCCCGCACACCAGTTAAAGATTTGGGCGACTGTACACCCATGAGCAAAAGTATACGGACCAGGGATCGCGCGATAAAACTTATTTTCTCTCCTCTGTCTGTGAATGCAGCTTGGAATTAAAGACTGCAGTCCAAACTTGGCATTACGACTTCTCTAATGCATGCGTAGGCTTCCGTTTACACGCGTTAATTACGAAGAAATTCAATTCTCTTTTTCTTTTTTTTTTTCGGCGACCCTGGGGTCCGTATATCTTTCACTCACGAGTGCAGCGCAGTCCATCAACAGGTGGCACCACTCCGAATTTCATCATAGTATCGCCTATACACAAAAGCTCTGTTCTCGCTCCGAATGATGAATTCGTTATTACAGTAGCCTAATCTGTCCGTCTAGCTCAGCATGATATATTTTTTTTTTCGTTTTAGTGCCCCCTTTGAACACAGAAACGAAGGTATAACACTGTGTGGAAGGTGGGCATGTCGGTGCTAGAACTACGTCCTATATAGATTTTCGTATCTGCTCGCGGTATTCGAAACGAACTTCACGGGTAATCCCGGCCACGGCGGCCGCATTTCGATGGGGGACAAATGCGAAAACACCCGCGGTGCTTGGATTTAGGTGCACGTTAAAGAACCCCGGGTGGTCGAAATTTCCGGAGTCCTCCACTACGGCGTGCCTCATAATCAGAAAGTGGTTTTGGCACGTGAAACCCCATAATTTATTGTTTTTTAACTTCACGGGTGTGCTTTTTTCGTTGTCTGCGACGACACGGCGGTTGGTGGACCAAACTAATTCCAGCTTTCACGAAAGCTGACGGAAAGAATATATACTTAAAGACGACTTCGGATTCGCGCACTTCCGCGTGCGCCCGCATCCGAGTTTATATCCGGGACGTTTCGCGCAAGAAACACATGAAGAAGGCACCTAGTGTGGAGGACGCTTGAGCTTTGCCTTTAAGAGTGGAACGCCATAGCGTTCAATGACCCCTTACTGCTTTTCATGCTTCCCGGCAACTGCAGCTTATGTAACCGTAACGTTAACCTGGAAACGCTGGCTGCGAACGCTATGCACGAAGGCGAGCTTTCTGGTAGAAACGCGGCCTCTTGCGCGGCTCGATCTCCCGTTATTGTTTCACGCTTTTAATATTTCAACCTGAGATGAGCTAACATAAAGGACAAGCGCTGTCGGTTTCTTTCTTTTTTTTTCGTTACATCTGTTCGTGGGGGCTGCCGTTCTCAAAACTCAGAGGAATAACTTTGTAGTAAAGAATGAAAGACAAGGCACGAGCAACTTTGGTGGTGGAGAAGTGGTTGGGTACGCTCGTGTCTCCGAATTTGGTTCGAAATGCCTTTTCGTCGAAGCGACGTCCGACGCGGGACGCCGCATATTCCGCGACACGGTCTCCTTATAGCGCTGTCGCGTCACTAACGTGCATTATCATGTACGAGGCATCGCGCGAGGACACGGTTCGCGTGGCCGCGCACTTGTCATTCTACGCGCACGAGATCGGGACATGTTCCTGCCGCGTGCCAACTGCAGGAGGTCGGGAATCGCCGTCGGAGAGGCGCGCCTGGGAACTGCTGGTAATAGGGCGGCGGACGATACATCCCTTTTTCTAAGGCGACGGCATTTTTACACAGATCGAAGCAGGTGTCTTCGGTGTTGTGCGTCCGTCACTAGGGCCCCGGTTCCAGGTTTACAAAACAGAGCAGCGCGGAAGACTTCAGGCTATAGGCCCTCTGGAACAACCACCAAGTTACAATAGAAAACTTTTCAGCTGGCAACAGTCTTGCTGAACGGTTAGTATGTTTTGAGAAGTGAATTTTACTGCTCTGTGCAACAAGAAAGCTGCGCGCACAACATCAGCTTGACGCATGGGGCACGTTCCTTACATTTGAACGCAAGAACACGTACCTGGGGTACATTACGTGACAAAACACTTTCTTTTTCTTGGCTAACCTGACTGTCAGAAATGCGTGGCCCGAAGCTTTCTAGGGTTATGAGCGCATTGCTGTACCACGGCGCGGATAACGGGGTCTATATAATCGAAGGTATGCGTGGGCCAATCCTGATACATCGCACCATATATGCGTGAACCGTCGCCAGGGCGTTTGACGGGATAGGATGACACAGCTCAAAATTTAGCCTCCGGCGATGTAAGAAGCTATCTATGTCCAAGGAACTGGCCGGCTGAGAGAAATGGAGCGGCGAACGAGGAGAAGCGGATTGGTGCGACGTAGAGTTTCACGTGACAGGAGGAGCGGAATGGGGCTTGTTACTCGCTGCTGACCGACTACCCAGGAAAGTATATACACCCCGAACTAAGTTTACACCCTTCAGGACGTATCTGGTCCCCAAGCAACAATCGGCATCGGCATTGGTTGCGTTTCCTTTCTGGAGGACTCTCGCGCTCACTACTTAGCTATCGAGGCAGCTCTGGCACTCTGATAACGCGCTTACCGTTCGTGACCTGTAAGAAACGGGCGCGAAACGTCAAAGAAATGAAAGGCACGAAAGATAAATGAAGATTATTGTTTTGGGGACAAGATGAGCCGCAAAAGGTGCAAACTACTCGAGCACATAGTTCTAGGGCCCGAACGGCCGCGCTCCCGAATCGTCCTGTGTCGCAGTGATTCAGCCCTGCGTGGAGTTTAAAAGCTAAAGTTGACGTCAGGAATTCAGGAGAGGGCCCGAGCGAACGCGAATATACCCCTACATCCGGTGTCCCCCCTCCCGGCGCCAGAGCTGTGTCTGCTGCAGTGTGGAGCGCTAGAGGAAAGGCCTCGTGCAGTGTTGCAGTGTTATCGCGACACAGATGTACAGGGACTAATTACGAGGCCCCAGACGGGCGAGCGTATGTTGCAGACTGTAAAACTCAAACTCAATGAAAAGGAGAGGGGGAAAAAGCCAAATGAAAGCTTCGTCGAACCTACAGGTGTACGAGAATAAGGTATATATACTTCACCCATGTGTCACTGGCAATTGATAGTTGACTGAAGCAGCTGCGTTGCCGAGTATCTTTTAATGCTAAAACACGCCCCAGATGTTAAGTCGGTCTGCTGCGTTGCTATTGTAAGTGGCTCGTGAGTGGAGCCGATCGAGCTACGTAAGAAAAAAAAAAAAGACGTCGTCGTGTTTAACGTGCCGAAGCTGAATGCACATTGGCGTATATGCGACGAAGCAGGGAGAAGGCTCCGGTTGATTTTCACCCCCTGTAGTTATTTTTTTTCTCTCATTTTACTTTTAAACGTGCACTATACGGGAATGTCTGCGCATTCGGCCCACATATAAACGCTGCAGCTGCGGTCCGGTATCGAGCCTGCAAAGTCGCGCTTAGTAACAGGGCACCACAGCCGCTGATCCAACCGCAGCGGACAATGAAGTCTCGTAAAGCCACAAACGCTGCGACGACAGCCGGCTGGCTCCACCGCCAAACCCCGGTCATCAATGGCTAAGCTCCAGCCCCCCCCCCCCCCACCTCTGGCATCACCAGCTTGCTTAAGCCACCGATAAGCCGCCCTAAATAAGCCCATTCCCAAAGCTTATCGGCAGCGCGCCTGGCCCCGCGGTGCATGCCTCAGTGGCGCGCATGCGCACAAGCGCGCGAAGTGGCGCTCTCAGTCATGCTGGATTTGCGAATGCACTTCAGAATGTGCTGTCAGCGTCAAAAGGTTACGGTACGCGGGGTTCCCAACACTTTGACTTTATTGAAATTGAGGCAGTATACAGTTGTCCAGGTGAAGAGGGCTAAAGGCGACACACGTGATCACCTGACTATAGGCCCTAGACACCCTGCATTCAGGCAGGCACAGTTTCGACATCGTGAGTTACGAAGTACAAACAAATTTTTACAGGAAGACTACAACAATTCACATACAGCAATATGCAAACACTGTACATTCAAATCAATCTAATTAAAAATTCATAATGACTACAAACACGTTCACTTGACCAAAAAAAAAACAAAGCAAGGAGTCCTAACTGGATCTCCTAAACAACAATAAAAAAAATGTTCCCTTGACGAACATGTCGCATGTTCACAAACATGTTCGTGCCCGCAGCTAGAAAAACTATGCACCCTCGTAATTTCTCCAACCAGAACGCGCGAGCGTCGATTACGTTTATCGTATTATTCGGTTCGGCGAGCTCTCGTTAACACTGCCCATAATATGTGGCGCTGTCATGCGAATATGTCGGCGCGATAACACTGTCACGTTGCAGTTGACGGTGAAGAACGAGACAGCGGCGAAACGTGTGAGCAAACGAAAAGCCAACTGTTTAACTGCGCAAACCTGTACCAGAAAAAAGCGAGTGACTCTCGATCGATGCACAACGATGACGTCGAGCACAGTCGGCGACCGTCAAAAACCTGACGTGCGGATCAGATCAGATTATAACGTCACTCGTTGAACCTCGTAGCGTAATCGCTGGTGCTCGCATGCGTTCTAGAATGTGCACCACTGGCAGGTGAATCAACAAACGGCGGCAGAATGAACGGATTCGAACCATTTCATTTGCTTGAAGTGGTCTGTCGTCGTCGGCAGACTACTACAGTGTTGCAATAACTGTACAAGTCGTCACCGGTCGGGGGCCCACAGACATCAGCATTACCGACGAAATTGTCAAAATTGGCATCGCCCGAGGCACGGCACAAGTCGACATCATCCCTGCAGCACATGTTGCTGCCGTCACTGTCGTCGCCTAGGGAACCAGTAGCGCCGTCTGGGGAATTCCTTGCGTTTTTTAAGCTCTGAGTTACGCTCACGAGATGGCACCAGTAGAGATCTAATTAACAGTAGCAACATACCTTTGCCTCTGAAAATATAGACAAGCTTTTTTTTTTCTTCTACAGTAATCTATGGTTTCTCGTCGGGATTTTCCAGTGCGTCTGAGTTAAAGGAAAAGTCGAATTAACCGAGTAAACTTAATAGGAGTCGACTGCAGATTAAGATGAGCTGTTATAACGAGTTTAAACGTAAACTGGGATAGACGCATCGCGATTGTCTTACAGATCTCTTATGGACGTCTAGAATGGGACTTGTCATGAGAACCGAAAATAAACACGTCTAATATGTCATACAAAGATGTCCCCCCGAGATTCGAGTTTGGATATAGTCTCGATATAAAGCACTTCGGTGATACCTCTAGTAGCAGTTTGTTTTAGAAGTTAGTTTAGTACCAGTATTTGCGACCAACCACGTCGCCGTTCCGTTTATGCTCGTTTTATGCTTCCAGATATTTTCAACCGGCACACCACTGCTGCATTTTTTTAGGGTTAGTGTTAGCTATAGCCTAAATATCGGCTTTCGCTGGGTATTCGCGGCAGTAGAGGTAGGCGGCAGCTTTTTAGTGCCACATTTTCCGACGAAAAACTACCGGGCATCGTCGGCCAGAATAAGCGAGATTCTGCGAGACTCATCGTATAGGGCTCGGTTAAAAAAGCCTTGCTATTGCTGCCTATTGACAACGCTCCGTTCCACTCCTACACAAAAGCAACACGAACGTCCTGCGTCGTCAGCGCTTAATTTCATAACCCCTTACTATATAACAAAAACAGCGGCAGTCAAATTACGCGCTGTTTTCGCCACTATATACTGGTGCGCAATCCCATTCACGAGCAGACGACGAAAAAAACAAATCTGAGAGTGAGGAGGTGGCGAAGGCAGAAGGCATACGGCAGAGCTAGCAGAAGTATGGAAGCAGACGACGTTCGGGAGGGCAAGGTGCTACAGGGCCACAGCTGCTTGCGGCGCACTTCACTGGCGCAGGAGAAAGAGCCTTATAGCGGAATGGGGTCACCCAGCACGGCGCCGGTTATCGGCCTCCTCCATCGCGCCGAACAGCCGTCGTCGCGCATACACGAGCACGATCACGCGAGCGTGCTTGAGAAGGAAGACGCGAACGCATACGCTCTTGTATACAGTAGTGTGCGGGTATAAGTGCTGTGTACAACAAACGAAGAACCCCCCCACGCGCCCCCGGCATCCCCGAAAACCTTGCGCACCGCGCTTCAAATTCTACACGTAGCGTGCCTGCTGGCTAACTGCAGCTGCCGGCCTTACACACAACAAGAACGCGCGCGTGTATGCGCCGCGTGGTTGTCGTGGCCTCTCGCGGCGCGCGAGATTAGGCGCGACACCCCGGCCACAGCAGCAGCAGCAGACGACGACGACCCGATTTGTAAACGGGCGCCGTAAGTAACGCGCTCTCACCTTCCATTATCGGCGGCGATGCAGAAAGGGGATGCAAGTATCGGGTTTTACGGCCTTTCTTCTCGTGATTAGCCATCGCGCAAGGTGACGCGTACGCACGAAGGAAGGTGTATACATTAGTGGGTGTACAAATTATAGATGGAGGCGATGTTGTTCTCCGAAATGCTATACGTGCTCTGAGAGCAGCAACAAGCGCACGCACCGACGATCTGTTCCACTCTCTTGACGAGTCATGTCTGACCTCCGTTGCGCACATCGATTCTTTCAGGATTACGCTCCGCGATCACTGCTGCGGCGGCAGCAGCAGCAGCAGCATCGAATTATGCGAATGCTTGGAGAGGTTGCGTTCGTTTCGTTTGACTTCTCGAAGCTGTCTTCCTTTTTTCGCTCTTTCGAAGCGTGAGAAAGGTATACCGTCTCAAGTGCACAGTCTTCAAAGACTCGACGTGATTTCGGTTCACGTCTAGAACTCTTCTTCTCAGAGACGTGTTTTAGGCTATCCTGAAGTCCACACTGTGACGATAAACAAAAAGTTGCTAACAAGTGTATTTCTTTCTGGGTCTGTTGGGCTATACGTAGACTTGCAGACGGGTTATGTGGGGGAAAAGTGTAAGCCCAATAGTCCGCAAGCTGTCTAGTGACATTCTGTAGACTTCGCACAGAAGAAATATCACAGGACTTTTCTTACAGACCTTCTAAGTAAACTTTCGTGAAGGGATGTGGGCTCTAATAAATGGATAAATAAATAAATAAATAAAAGTGAACTCGACTTCGAACTTATAGCCTGGGAGAACGCTCTCGTTTTCCACTCAAGCAAGCAACGTTGAATGCGAATAAGACACGTTACAGCTAACACACGATGACAAGACACTATACATACAAATCAACTCTATGTGAACTATATGTACACTAGCACAGTACACTGCACTGTTAAAGAAAGCGCCTAATTTGCATTCAAACCAACATTAACTTAAACGTGTCAGTGACTTCATATAATGTAATGTACGTGTTCGCATGTGACGCGCAAAAAGGAAGATTCTTCTTGGAGCCAACTCGACTTTGCTGTTGAAGTAGTGAAATTCGTTCCTTCAAGAGAGAACGCGAGATTCTACAGTATGTGCAAGAAGCGCAACCTTCATTTAGAGCCTAATCCCCCCTACGCCCCCCCCCCCCCATAAAAAAAGAAAGAAAGCAGATTCGGTAAGTTATCGTTCAAAGAAGTTAAAACACGAAGTTTACAAATCCGTACCTTTCATTGCATCAAGAACAGATATATCGCCATTCAGTGGACTGCGTCTGTAAGAACATATGAAGCAGAGACATCAAAAATCCCTACTCACTAATAAGTGCATGGTATACATCATGGCGGAGTATAACAGATCTGTGTTGGGCGATTTTTCATTCTATGCAGTTCACAGAATTACGATGTGACGCACGAACGCACACAATGTGTGTGTGTGTGTGTGTGTGTGTGTGTGTGTGTGTGTGTGTGTGTGTGTGTGTGTGTGTGTGTGTGTGTGTGTGTGTGTGTGTGTGTGTGTGTGTGTGTGTGTGTGTGTGTGTGTGTGTGTGTGTGATTTCTGTATTGCAGAATTGGAAGCTTTCCATTCCAGATTTTTTCTTGTGTTTCCAGTTTATTTCCATCTGGCCTGTATACGCGTTACAAAATTTCGCTGCAGTTGGTCTCGAACGTTCCTCTTAATTGTCCCTTTGTGCTCGCTAGCGCAGCGCGATGCCGAGACACCGCTAGAAATAGCGCTTGTCGGCACTTAACGAACAATAAAAAACAGAGAATTCACGAAAAAGCTCCTCTGGGAGTTGTCCAAGTATGCGCAAGCATTGTGCCACTTGCTCATCTCCACGCAACCCGGTGACATTGTCAACGTGATGAAACTTGATCCGATCGATACAAACGACAGCGCTGCGGCGACACGAACTGCTGCGGACGGCGGCGCAAGGTGAACTGATGACGCAAGCAAACTACTGCAGGAGGCGGCGCCAGGTGCGCTGGTGACGTTCCGATCATTGTAACACGTTATCGCTCTTTAGCGCCTTATCCATCCGCGTTGAACGATTATGAACCGCGATCAACCGCCCTCTGGCGGTGCCTGCGTCTGGCGCGACCGCGAGGGCCGTATATTGAAAGCGATCAGCGATGGCGACAGCGAGCGCCGACTGCTGGCAGTTTCGTCTGCTCTGCGTTCTCGCCGCTGAGTCCACGTTAAAGCGAGAGGCAGCACAAAGGTGAATTAAGCTCGCTGCTGCAGCGGGCGCTATCTTGAAAGCGATCGTCTTGCGGGACGGACGGACGGTTTCACAGCGAAGCTATATATGGCTAGCCGATTCGTCCGTCCGTCTGTCGCCTGTACGCCGAAAACTCCTCCGGCGCAACCCCATGCGTATTCGCGAAAAACAAAGAGAGAGAGAGGTGCGCGACTGGTTGCGCCAGTAGTGACGTTGTTGCTCTCCGCCGCAGCCAAGCGTGCGCGCAGCAGTTTCCCTCCGGCTCCGAAATAGGTAGGCCACGCGTCATACGTACTCCCGAGGAGCAGGCAGCTTTCGATCAGCAACGCCGTGAGCATAACCGGAAACGGTCTTATCTACGCCATGCCGATGCTCCAGCCCGGGCACAAGAACAGGCTCTTGCAGACGAACGCAAGCAGAAACTGCGTACCGAGGAGTCGGCAGCCGACCAAGCCGTCGTTTAATGAACCGTCGGGATTAACCCAGTGATAAATAAACACTGGGGCCCCACGTTTCAGCTTCGCTGGTTAACGATCTGTGCGGAGTGCTTGGGCGGTGATATTTTTTCTCATTGCGTAAGCATAGAAATGCTTACGCATTTAAAGAAATGAAAAGTAGGCGGGTTACATCAGCGCTTTCCCGCAGTCCCACTCGCCCAAAAGGCGGCCTCATCAATTCACGCCGCCCTGTCAAGATAGGCGCTTCTCTGTGCACGAAACGATAAGGAAACGAAACATGAGGAGGGGCGTCGCCCTCAGGGCGTGATCAAGACATCCAGCACGGACACTCGACCAGCTGACAAGGCCGGAGAAAAAAAAGCGGTGTCTGATAACGGACCGGTCCCCTCGGTATCTAATCACTGTAGCAACCCGACATGGAGCAAAATGCCGCTACTTGAATCCTTCACTCAAAACGACCGCGAAAATGTGTATTGGTTACCTCTAAACCAGCGCAATGCAACACGGCGCTATTACGAAATAGAGATTCATACAATTACTACTAGGGGAACTGTGGCGCTAGCGTCAACGGGAGCTGCAAGCAGGGCAGTTCGGCCAGCACTGGAATGATGGCTGGCACACGGATATGCTTAAACTTCGTCCTTCTGGCTTCGAATGGCTTCGTGACTTAACAATATGATCATTTCTAAGTACAGCGCAATGAATAATTCAAGAAACATTATTAAAATTGTCCGATGGCCGGATTCGAGCACAAGACCTATGGTACAGAGGTCTGATATTGAAACCATTACGGTGAAGGACGCAAGGACAAGCGGAAGCACTGCAATTAGCGGCGATTATGCGTGTTTGCAGAGTCTTATTACCTTCTGCATCAAAAAAAGAAGTATCAGTTGCTTTGAAATCCAGGCCAATTTATATAAAGCGTAATGAACGAAGCCACGAGAAGGTCCGAAGCCCCAAGCACGAAGGCCAGACAAATCCATCTACTACCCATCATTCCCGTGGTGGCTGAACGGTCGCAGTGCCTTAGCTCCCTCTAGTAATTACTGTAGGAAACTCTATGTTACTATAAAGAAATTCCATTATTAATGTCATGACGACTGATCCATTTGGGTGTCATGTACCGGCACAAGGCATTTCGACGGGGGCGAAATGGGAGAACGCCCGTGAGCCATGGGCTCAAAGTTGGCTGGCCAGAATTAATCCGGAGTCCTCCACTACGGCGTTCCTGGCAATCAAATTGTGGTTTTGGCACCGTAATTTAATTATGGTGCTTTATGTTCAGGCAATGAAAAAAAAAATGGCCCACAACAACGTCTCAAGCAAGCACGTCTCGCTCTGTGTTGTTTACTACGCGGAGGAACACAAGATGTGCAAGCAGAGGAACACCACCCGAGCGCCCATTAACTTAAAGCATTCGCCATTAGTATCACTACCAATCAGCGTTAATTAACGCAGATGCTACTAAAAGCTTTGCTTACAGCGATTCCCACAGTGCACGGGACCTGCATGATATTGTTTCTTCTTATTATTGTTGTTTATTGTATATCGTGCTTTGTATTGGCCCCCCCGTGCTTAGGTCATGCGATCTGCAGTTTTTATATGCATAGCATAAATAAATAAATATGTTGACTTGCAGAAACAATAGAGTATAATATTCCTGCGAAAGGCAAGCGGTACTTCCTTGACGCCTGACCGTTCTTAGCGCCCGGGCTATATATAAAGGCGAGGTCTCCGGCGAATCTCCCCCCCCCCCACCCCACAAGATGGCCACTGCGCACGCTGTACTTTTTTTGTGCAAAGACGGAAAAGGTGTCCGTCTTTGCACGGCAGACCGCAGCCGCCGCGGGAGACAATAGAGTTTCACATCACAGAGAGACAGAGACAGAGAAAGGCAGGGAGGTTAACCAGAGGTAGTTCCGGTTGGCTACCCTGCCCGGGAGGAAGGGTTAAGCGGGACAAAAAGAGAAAGAGAGGGGAAGGGGGAGATAGAGAGAAAGCGAGACGAGCACTAACAAAGCGCGTACACTATAGAGCGGTAGGGGGCGGCGTTCTCAGTCTATCGTTAAGCCCCGTAGACCGCAGGAACGTTAATAACGCGAGTAAGGCCTTCAACGCGGATGTTCTTTCAGAGCATGTGATGTTCCTTCACATCACAGCTTGCTGCTTATAGCTCGTATAAGCGGCTCTCGTCTGTTCGGAACCCCACGCTATATAACGCCGCCGTGACACCGCGAAACAATTGCATCTGCGCGCGCGCTCAATCTCGGACAACGTGTGTGCGCGGGTCTCGCGAAGCCTGCACTATACCGGCGGCACGGCTCACTGAGTGACAAGGACAAAGGACACACACACAGAGACGCTCGATTCGGTCCGCATCAATCACGATCCGCCGCCACCTGCGGCCTCCGCCAGGAAGTCGCTCTCGCGCGAGCCCCTCCTCGAATGACGTAAACGCGTGGAAACGCTTTTTCTCGCATTACGTTCCTCTTTGTTTTTCAAATTCCGCAGTTTACGCATTTAGAACGCGTCAAGCAAGTGACCACCCCAGGATTGATCGCCCTTGTTTAGGGAGCTGGATCAATGACGACGATGACACGATCAATCGTGTCATCGTCGTCATGATCATCATATCAGCCTATAATACCCAGCAATATGATGATGATGACGATGATGATGATGATGATGATGATGATGATGATGATGACTACGACTGCAACAACTATGACGAGGGCGACGACGGTTAAGATGCCGATGATTACGTGCCCGAGCGAGTTATTGCAATAAGTGCTACGGGTTGCCTTATACAACATGCCCTGGTTCTTCAGTCCCAGCTATCATCGCCGTGTCTATCATGGTTGTGCTTCCTCTGCACAAGGGGTCGCCCGGGACGCACTAACGTTACGCTTATCTTTTTCATTTTTACTTTTCCTCGCAACGTTCGTTGCGCGGTTTCTCATCTCCTTTTTAACTCCCTCAAGACGCGATAGCAGCTCTAAACGCTTGGCGGCGAGTTCATGCCCCGACTCTTGGCCATTAATCAAGAGAGGTAGGTGTCAACTCGGGCAGCAGGCGCCACTGACAAGCGCCAAGCCTATGACTCCTATTATCGCGATTATCATCATCATCATGTTTTCAAGGCCGGAGAAGGTGAAAATGATACCGTCGAGTCACGCTTTGCCGTGAAAACAAGGAAGTACTTTACCTTGCCGCTAAGTATACGTATCCACAGGGTGTTTCAGGGAACACTTTGACATTTTCTTTTTTTTTTAGTTTCCTTGTGGCAGATGGCACAATTCTAGTCAATGAGCAGGTCCTCTCGAAGAGGCGCACATTACTTGCACACAAAAATTGAAATGCATAACAAACATAACTAACGAAGATTCACTAATTAAGTTTTAACTAATTTTACCTTACCGTTTGTGCTTTTATGTCTGTGTACGTGTGCTTGTGGATGTTGCGTGTGTATTTATTTGTGCGCGTGCCTGTGTGTGTGGCCTTTCATGCATATAGCTGCTTGCGTGTGCGTGCGTGTGGCTGTGCTTCACTGTGTTTGTACTTGCTTGTGTGCTTGCGTGCGTATATCTGCTTGCGCGCGTGTGGCTCTGCGCGTGTCTGTGTTTGTGTGCTCGCATGTGTTTCGTGCGTGTGTGTGCTTGTGTTTGCGGGTGTTTTGGCGATGCTCGATTGTGGTTGCGCTTGTGTGTGTGCTTGCGTGTGTGTCTGTGTTTGTGTGCTTCCATGTGTGCGTGCGTGTGGCTTGGCTGTGCTTGACTGTGTTTGTGCACGTGCGTGCCTGTGTTTCGTGTGTGCGTGGTTCTGTGCTTGCGTGCTTGTGTGCGTGCGTGCGTGCGTGCGTGCGTGTGTGTGTGTGTGCGTGCGTGTGTGTGTGTGTGTGTGTGTGTGTGTGTGTGTGTGTGTGTGTGTGCGTGTGCGTGTGTGTGTGTGTGTGTGTGTGTGTGTGTGTGTGTGTGTGTGTGTGTGTGTGTAAGCATTTTTTGCATTAAATAGAGTTGAAGTTCACGCTCATATTTCGTTGATCGTGTGTCCTTGTCAATAGGGAGTTTTAGAATAGGGGCCCCAATAGTTTGGGGCCCCAAAGAGCTTTGCGGGTGTTAGCGTTGGGGCACGTAGGAGTGAAGAGTTTTAGAATAGGGTTTGACGTTTGCGGATAGCGTTTTGCGCTGACAGCGCCACTACGGCGTCAAAGAAAAACTATTAGAAATAATTAGATAAAATATACCATTTTATAATAGGAATAATAATTTTTACTTGCGTGTATTCGCGTTTAAGTACAATTTAGAGGTTATTCTCTGTAAGCATCAAACAATTAGTTGCGCTTAGTTTTGAGCAAACCAACTTTACTAGCCTTCACCAGCCAAGCTTAGCCGTGTTAGGCCTACGAGCCATAAAATCCACAATCGAATTCAAAATCAGCGGCGTCTAATGAGTCAATCTTCATAACACACGCTAGTTGAGAGAAAGCGATAACCACACTCACTTCTCCTAGCATGCGAACTTCACGCGTTACCGCGAATCGAACCCAGTTTCGTGCTAGGTTAGAGCCGTCGCTTCGATGGGTGCCTCCATGTTTGCCGACGCAAAGCTTTTGGGGCCGCTATTTGGGCTTCCGCTAAATCCATGAAATAGCGTTCCCAACGCAAAACCCAAACGGAGTTTGCGTCTTGCGCATGCGCAGTGGCTTCGACGCTATTTCTTTGGCGCCCCAAAACGTTTGGGGCCCCTATTCTAAAACTCTCTAATTTCGCGCTTCATTTTGCCTTAGAAAAGAGGACAGTGCGAGTCAAGAACGGATTCTTTCATAGCATTGCATTGAGTCCCGTGGCTGTATACCGAACGTGGAGGCTCCGAAGGAAAGCAGGACGGGAACATTCACGCTTAGCCCAAGCTTGATGACTTACAGGAACCTCGAGAAGTCATCCTCCTTTCGATGAGGAAAATCCCCGCCAAGCAAGTAAAATGTGGTCACCTGTTTCCGGTTCACATCCACATACGACACAGAGGAGATACTCCGAAACCAGACGTACCGCGTCGTCGCCGATATCATCGTCGCCGCTTTTATCTGGCCATATCTACCACCGTTTCACTACAGGCACTGAAGGCTTTCAACAGTTCAAGTGGTCCTCAAAATAAAACATTTTTTTTTCTTTCCCCAAAAGAACGCTTCGTCACTCGATATGGTCACTGAACTCGGCTGCGGGCATCCACGTGACGGTTTCGATTGAAGGACCCTCTTATTATTCGGTCACAGTCTCACGTCCAATTCTATCGTGCCTGCTGCTAGACCAGCTCTTTCAGATGATCATTTCGCGTTGATCGTGATTGTGATATCCATACTATATGGCACATCAGCCACAGGTGGGGTTTGACCAAGAAGCAGGCGGTACAATTGAAATAAGAAGTGGGATTAAAAAAAAAAAGACAAGCGTTAAGATAAGCGTCAAGATAAGAGTTGTCACATTGCGCATAGCACGGGTGATAGAGAGCACGAGAGCACGTGAATGCGCGTGCCAGTTTCCTTTTAAGCCAAAAACGCAGGGATGAAATGGCCAAGTTTATGGCATCTGAACGAGCTCTTCGCGGAAGCCTCGCCTTCACGCTGACACCAAGGCGTGCGTCGGATATTCACTTTCTTTTTTTCGTCGATAAAGGAGGGCTACGTCGAATCCCAAAAGAGCAAACAACTGAACTAGGGGAAGTTTCGATAACTTTTATACCGCGTCACACTGGCCCCGATACTAGAAAACACTGCGAAATCCACGACTTCAACACTTGCGCACCGACGCCGAGTTCTCGGCGCGAAGCGGGATTCGTTTTCTCGTGTACAGTAATCAACTTAATACCGCAAAATTAACTCGAGTAGAGCCTCAAACATAATTTATTAGTCTACATTGACTGAGCTTTTTTCTCTTCAGATCAAAGGCATTGCTGTTTTTCAGAACCCTGCCACGTGATGGTGCCTAGCACAGTCGTCGCCTAATCGTCGCCGCGCTTTCATCGCCGTAACTACGTATGTGAGAGCAAGCCGGGAGAAGACGAAGAGAGATCGAATCCGCATTTCTGGGTTTCCTCCTCGCCACAGGTTGGAAAAAAAAGAAAGAAACAAAAAGAAAAGAAAGAAAAGAACGTGCGGGCGACAGCAAGTGCCGTTCAGGGCGTTCCTTTCTTTTTATTAGTTTGCTCGATGCGTCGGCGACGAAGCGGGTATGCGCATCACGCAGACGACAGAGCCATGCTAAACGGTGAAGACGACGCCGCGCGCGAACCGTAACAGAAAACTGCGCAGAAAGGCATTCGCCGCGGTCTTACACGACGCATCTACACACAGGGAGACCGTACCGCATGCCACGGCGAGGTATGCGGTCTCTCTCTCTTTCTCTCTCCCACACTTTTATCTCCGTTATAAAACAGTGCACCCATGTAAAAACACCCCGAGTGGGCGCCAGCCAGCCAGGAGGTGCGACGCACTGCTGTGTTTCTCGGCGATGTCGCCGTCTACACCGCAGAACAGACGACGTGGGAAAATGTCGTCTGTTTCAAGCAGACGACGCTGAAAAAACGCACGGTATCGCACTATTAAACTGTTTATCCGCGTTCTTAAAGAGAGGGGATTAAAAGAAAGTTACAGGAACTGCAGAACTCCGCGGTACATCGCACAAGGTTACTTAGTACTTAAATTGATATCGTGTTGATGCACTGAACACAAACAGCTTTCGTTTATGGAGAACTGTCTTGTGCAGCGACCTCCTAGATACGAGATTCTAACGAGAGAGAGAGAAAGAGGGAGAAATCGCGGGACCTGGTACCGTATACTGGGGCTCTTATGCTGAGCACAGTCAAATGCCACCAAGTTGTCGAACTCCACCATGTTGTCATTTTTTAGCCAATCAGAGACGGCAAGCCTCTCAGTGGGCCAATCAGACGATAATATGGCGGAATTTGACAGCGCCCAAATAGCAGCCCAGACTACACCTGGCATGGAGGAAGAGACTAAGAAAGGACGTTGCGTGTGTATATATATATATATATACATACTGCAGAAGCCATGAGGCAGGTGGTGGACAAACACTGCACAACGGAGGCCAATTCCTGCTCTGGTAAGGGAGTGTCTTTAAGCTCAGTGGGCATTCCAATTTATTTATTTATTTATTTATTTATTAGGTACTCTCAAGGTCGCGAGGCGTTACAGAGCGGAGTGGTAGTGTGAAGAACAATATGGATGGATGGATGCAAAACTTTAATAAGGTCCTGAGGTACGCGACTCAGCGCGCTGCGGGCCGCTCCCACGTTGGGACAGTCAGGCCTTGCCCGACCGCCGCATCGTGGGCCCTCTGGACAGCCCATAGTTGCGCCCCGGCATCGGGGCTCTTGATAGCGGAGAGCCACTTGTCCACATTGATTTGTTCCGTGACTCGTAACGAGGGGCAACGCCAGAGCATATGGTCTAGGCTAGCGATGTCATTGCAGTGCCTGCAAGAACTAGTGGCATAGGTGTCAGGATAAATTTTGTGGAATAAAGCCGGGTTGGGATATGAACCTGTTTGCAATAATCTGAGGGTCAATGCCTGCGCTCTATTTAACTTCTTGTGGGGAAGGGGAAAGTCTCTCCTGCCGAGATAAAAGTGCTGCGCAATTTCGTTGTATGTGGTCGGTTGATCTCTGTTCTCCACCACTGCGGGCCGGCGTTGGAGTTCTCCATGGTCGCGGAAAGCGAGACCTCGCGCCTTGGAGTGGGCCAGCTCGTTGAGGTTTGTGGGGCCTCCCATGATGGATCCCATGTGAGCGGGGAACCACGTGAGAGTGTGGGTGGCGATGCTTTTGCCTTCGAGGATGCGACAGGCTTCCTTACACACGGCGCCAACGCTGAAGGCGCGGATGGCTGCCCTGGAGTCGCTAAAGATATTGGCATGTCCGTCGTCCAGGAGGGCCAAGGCAATGGCCACTTGCTCGGCCGCATGCGACGACGTGCTTCGTACCGAAGCGGCGTTAACGGTCGAACCTCTGTGGTTGATTGAAACTACCGTGAAATTGTTGCCGTTTGCATACTGGGCCGCGTCAACGAAGCAGCTGCCGCCAGGGAGTTCGGTTGCGCGGCGTAGGAGCGCTACCGCTCTGGCCTTCCTTCTTTCCACGTTGCGCTGGGGATGCATATTGCGCGGGGCGGGCGATATGATGATGTTATCTTTCTGCTCTTTCGGAAGGCCCTGGTAGGCATCTTCGACAGTGGCCGGGGGACGCCCATCTCAGTTAGGAGTCGTCTGCCCGCCCTGGTGCCCGAGAGCCTAAGAATCTGTGCCCTGTCTTGTGCTTCTGCAATCTCTTCCAGGGTATTATGAATACCCAACTCCAGGAGTCGGTCGGTGCGTGTGTAGTTGGGTAGTCCGAGCGCGCTCTTGATCCCCCTCCTTATCATGGCATTTAGCTTGTCTCGCTCGGCCCTCTTCCAGACGTGCATGGCCGCTACGTACGTAAAATGGCACAACAAGAAAGCGTGGACTAGCCTTAACAGATTCTCTTCGCTCAGGCCTCTCCTTCTGTTAGATACCCGCCTGATTAGACCGATGACGCTGTCCGTCTTTTTTGCTAGTTTTTGAATGGTGATGTTATTCGAGCCCGCCCCTTCGAGTGTCATTCCCAAGATTCGAATGGACGCGACTTTGGGAATGGGATCTCCGCAATTGGTGTAGAGATTAATGTCAATTTCAGAGGGGGGTTTCCAGTTCTGTGGCTTGCGGCCCTTTCTACTTGGGCTGTAGAGAAGGAGCTCCGATTTCTTCGGGGAGCACCGGAGTCCCGTGTCGGTTAGAAAACGCTCTGTAGTGTCGACAGCTTCTTGGAGAGCGGCTTCGACTTGACCGTCACTGCCACCCGCGCACCAGACAGTGATGTCGTCCGCGTAGATCGTGTGACCGATGCCCTGGACCTTGCCTAGATACCTTGAGAGGTCGACCATTGCGATGTTGAAGAGGAGTGGTGAGATGACTGACCCCTGGGGGGTGCCTCTTCTGCTCAGCTCCATTTTCTCCGATTCCAAATCTCCAGCCTTGAGGATGGCGCATCGTTTGTTCAAGAAAGACCTGACGAAGGCATGGAAGGACGAGCCCAGGTTGAGTTTGGAGATGGCGTCGAGAACGAACTCGTGACGGATGTTATCAAAGGCCTTCTCCAGGTCCAAACCAAGGATGGCTCTCGTGTCCCGAGTGCAGCGTTCCAAGATTTGGATCTTGATAAGCTTCATGGCGTCCTGGGTGGAGAGGCCTGGCCTGAAACCTATCATGTTGTGAGGGAAAAGGTCGTTGGTCTCGATATACTCGGCAATTCTGTTATGGATTGCGTGCTCGGCCACCTTCCCTACACATGACGTCAGTGAGATTGGCCGGAGGTTGTCCAGGCTCGGCGGTTTACCGGGCTTTGGGATTAGTATGACCTTCGCCAACTTCCATTCTTCCGGTACAATTCCCTGCTCCCAAATCCGATTTATCTCATCTGTAAGGAACTCGATCGATGCGTCCTCCAGGTTTCTGAGAGCCTTGTTGTTAATGTGATCCGGGCCGGGTGCTGACCTACCGTTGAGGTCGTGTAGGGCGCGGCGGATTTCACTGATTTTGAAAGGTTCGTCCAGCGCGGAGTTCGGCTTCCCTTTGTATACTGGGTATGCCGCCTCATCGGCCACAGTTTTGAGCGACAGGTACTTCTTAGCCAGCATCTCCAGCATGTCCTTTTCCGAAGACGACTTCTTGGCTTCGTGGAGCGCTTTAGCGAGGACACTTCTCTGGTTTGACTTGGTGCCGGAGTCGTCGAGCAAGTGTTTGAGAAGATTCCACTTCCCTCCCGTGCGCATCTGCCCATCAATTGAATTGCAAATGTCGTCCCATTGCTGCCTAGACAGGGCTTGGCAGTGCTCGTCGATCTGCTTGTTGATCTCGGCTATCTTTTTTCTGAGCTTGCGATTCAAGCGTTGGCTTTTCCACCTCTCGAGAAGTGATTGTTTAGCCTCGAGAAGGTGCGCTAGCCTGCTATCCATTTTGTCTGTCTGTAGATCCGTCTCTATGGTTTTGGTTGTGGAGCAGACATCTTGCACAATTAGTGCGCACCACTGGACGAGACTCTCCGGCTTTTCTCCACGGGCGGCGCGGGCCTTGCGAATCTCACGGAATTTGTCCCAGTCGGGCACCGAGAACGCCTTCTTTCGTTTCTGCTCCACTTGTAAGCTGGTGACCGCAAGTGTATCTGCTCTTATAAAAGTTTTTCTATTGAAGAACAATAGAAAAACTTTTATAAGAGCAGATACACTTGATTACAAACTTTCTTCAGTTGCAGATTTGGAGGGTGCAGGTGCTGCGAGGGAAACGACAGATGTTTATACACGCAGGTGATTCCAGTCGATGCTGGTTTTTGGAACAAAGGATTCGTAATGACGTTTAGTACGGCAATTCGGCACCCCGACTTTGAGACGATGGTCAACGCGCGATGATACGTAATGTGGGCCGGTGAACATAAGTTGTTTCAAGTTTCCGTTAAAATAATTAATTTTGTGAAAAACGCACTGTCGCGCTTGGCGGCGTCGTACGGAAAGGTCAGCAAGATCTAAAGCTTTTTTTTTTTCTTCTGTGAAACGATAAAGTGGCGCGAATAATTAGAGAGAATGGAGCGCGCAGAACGATTTTGAAGTGATTCTAGGGTCGTTATTAGTGTTTTAGTTGGGGGATCCGAAACAAACGAGGTATATTCTACCTTGGATCGAATTAGGATCTTATATAGTTGCAAATATTAAGGATTTGGGGGCTTTAGAAGTTCCTGCGAAGGAAGCCAAGCATGCGATTGGTGTTGTTAGTGATGTATTCGACATGTAAGTTCCACGAAAGATTATTGGTGATCTGAACTCCTATATATAGGTACTTGTGCGAAGTTAATGTAGTTAGAAGGGAACCATTAATACTATAAGAATGAGAATTAGAATCGATAGCAGACCATATTATTTTCAGTGATTTAGACTTGTTAGCATTCAGTTTCAGTTGCCAAGTGTCGCACCAACGAGAAATGTTACTGAGATCAGACTGTAATATGTGGGCACCACATAGGTCAGTAGTTTTCCTATGAAGCACGCAGTCGTCAGCAAATAATGTTATATTAGAAAGAGCTGAAGTGAGGAGATCGTTGATGAAAATGCGAAAAAGAAGGGGCCCGAGCACGGAACCCCGAGGAACTCCTGACAACACCGGACAATAATGGGAATCACGTTCGTTAGCTTTTACATAATGTGTGCGATTGCGCAAAAAAGAAAGCACTCTATCCATTTAATAACATTGGAGTCAATATTAAGCGTGTTAAGTTTGAGGAGCAGTGGTTTATGGCACACAGTACCAAAGGCTTTCTCAAAGTCTTAAAAAAAAAATGCGCTCTACATCTATAGTGAGCAGTGTCTAAGCTACTATACCTGGACTAGCGTAGCCCCGCTGGTTCTCGACACTATTTTTTTTTTTTTTGCCGGTTTCAGGACCCACTGCAAATTAGGTGGGGTGATGAAACTGAAATTTTCAGTGTCACCTTGGAGTCAACTAGCGCAAGACAGGACTAATTGGAGATCGCTGGGAGAGGGGCCTTCGCCCTTCAGTGAGCACAACAAAGTTATGATGATGATGATGATGGTGGTGGTGTGATGATGATGATGATGACGACGACGACGACGACGACGACGACGACGACGACGACGACGACGACGACGATGATGATGATGATGATGATGATGATGATGATGATGATGATGATGATGATGTACGTGTGGGGGATGGGCATGAATAGGCCCGCACCATGTGACATAGGCAACCTGACGTCGTGCTCCCTCTACCGCGGTACCCGAGACCAGCAAGGAAACGGTGGCTGGCGTTAAGCTACGTCGAAGCACCGTTCATTCCGTCCACAAAGCTATCAGAGAGGGGCTACAGAAGAGATAAGTGGATCGGTTTAAGCCTCCGGCTTTCCGCCGCGCCCTCTGTGGCGCAACAATATGGCGGGCCGCGAAGACGTCAGTATATCAAGACATTTATTGGCGTAGCCAATGTCAGTTTGGAGGCCAAACGGCCCTCTTGACCATCTCCTTCCCGCTTGAGACTGCGAGGCAGACGCATGCACGTCGGATACGAGTACAATTAGTTGCTCGCGACGAAGCCGAGAATAGGCCGGTCGAAGACTTTATCAGTGCAATAGATGGCATAAACACAAAAAATACTCGCTTTTAGCACCCTTTTAAGTATGTTCACATGTTTACTGCGTGCCGAGCGCTAATTTCCAAATTCCCTCCGTCGAACCGTTCCTGATTTATCTTTCATCTCTTATCTACAATGCACGCTTTAAGTATACATTGTTCTTTAACCTAGGGGGCGGTCAAATTCAGGTCAAAATGCGGCGACAACTGCACAGCAGACAGTATCATAAAGGTGCTAAATGGGTGTTTTTTCTTTAATGTACACCCCGTTGTAGCACACTCCAAGCACTCCACGTGCAGCGCACTCATATGAACTTTAAAGGAAGGCTGTTCTCACACCCATAAAGGTGTCAATGACACGTTGCGAGAATATAACGCCTTATCTGCGATGCCCGAAGCATTGGCATCTCGTGCGTCGAGTGATGCAAGATTCCTTACGAAATGCAGAAGCTTGGCGATAGATTCCTTTTATTCCTTTCTTTTTTTAAGTGGCAAGCCTCCATGATATATAACAATCACGTTCCAGAATGCATAATATGTATGCAGCCTTTATACCATATGTTTCAGCGGAAACGTTGAAATCGCGGCGCATCTACGAGACAGAGGACTGACGCCTCAACTAAATTGTCTAATTAGAATGTAATATACAACGTTACAGACACGCCGCAATTGCTAAATTCAAGTGCAGCCACAACGTGAAGCGCGCCAGCTTCCTGTAAATTCTGAGCTCCCATAGCAGCAGTTTCGAGAAACACACACACGAAGTGTAAACGGCGCGAAATTTACCGATGTTCCACTTAATAATATTTTTCGTCCTGCGAGAAAACGCACGCGAAGCACACGCACACAACTGCACGCACATCGCGCCCTCTGAGAGAGAGAGAAAAAAAAAAGCAAGGACAGGAAAGGCAGGGAGGTCAACCAGAAGAGCATCCGGTTTGCTACCCTACACTGGGGGTGGGGGAAAGGGGGATAGAAAGAGGAAAAGGGTAGAACGCGATCACTGAGTGCGTGTGGGCGGGACACTATGCACAGGGACACTATATAAACGGCCTCGTAAGCCGGTGCACTTCAAGTATTGCACTAATGCACGATTCGCTTTTCGTGCCAGTGACGGGTGTGGCCACGGTCAGAGTATCTTTGATTCGTTGAACGGTCTTAAGTCCAGTCGGTGCAAAGTTTCCCGCAGAGAGAGCCGTTGCACATCGTAGCGGGGGCAGGTACACAGCGCCCTCTGAATATTGTCATTTATGTACGTACATGTTGTTCAATTTTAGCTTCCTACAGTATAGTCACTACTCAGTGGTAGGGTCGCGCGAACATTCGAAACTTACTAATAACGAACCGAATAGTGTCCCATTCGATTCGGTCCTCGAATCGAATACGTTGCTATTCGTAAACCCGAATATCTTTCGAGCACTTTTCGAATGTTTCATAACGTCAACTGCTCCCAAATAAACGTAGCTGGAACAAAAGTATGGCCAATCATCGCTCAGCGGGCAAAGCGTAGACATAAAACACGATAACTTGCGAAGTAGAACAGGCTACGCCTCTTACGTGTAGGTGTAGTTTACAGGCTGTACATCGATCATTCGCACACTCTGAGGAGCCTCGCGCGTGCGAACAAACTTTCCTTCTAACGTTCCACTTGCGCTTTTAATTAACGACGCTTCATAATGTACTGTACAGAAACTTGGTAACTTCAAGAATACTCGGATGTGGACCCCTCTTTATATCGATATTGATAACGGCTGTTCGTTAATCGAAAACTATTACAAAAATTACTCGATATTCCATTCGATTCGCTTTTGGCACTATTCGATTCGTGTTCGATTCGGTCTCAAGAAATCGCTTTTCGAACACCCCTATTCAGCGGCTACTACACTGACCCTAACGCATATACACTGCTGCTAATGCATGTTGTCGAAGAAAAAGTAAAAAAAAAAACTCTCTAAATTTCTGTGGCTGAGTGAGCGGTCGTAACATGGAAGATGTGCTATTTATTGGCTACATCGGATTAGCGTCACACATAAAACCATACGAAAGCGACGAACGTCGGATGCCTACGATATCTGGGCCACTTGAAACGCATTTGAAACCATGCTATAGATATTCTGACGCACTCGAGTGAAAAGGAAGAAGAGTTTTTTGTTCGGAAGAATACATTGCTTTATAATAAAACTTTCGCTTCCCAACCATGCCGGAAGTGTAAGCACCTTAAACGTCGTAATGTAGCGACAATATCCACCTCCGCCTTCCCCCCTCCTCGTTTCTCCTCTCTTTCCCTCCTCGACCGTGGCGCCGCCTACACTGCTCGAGCGTAGCGACGCAGCCAACATGCGCTCCTCGCCACTCCGCAGACGCTTCTCGAGCAAAAATGGCGCTGATGCACGGCGCGAGGGCCCACGTGACGCTATCACGCCAATAGCGACGCGGCGTCGGCCACGGCCAGGGCACGCGAGGAGGAGGCGGCAATGTTCAAAGCGTGCCGCTACATTACGTAATTTAAGGGGCTTTATATAGCGCCGGCAGAGAGCGCTTCCTCTTGGCGATTGCCCTGAACTATGCCGTAACCGCGCCGCTCCAACGGGAAAACGAGAAGTCGTTTTGCAGCACTGTGGAAGCTGCAGGAGTCCTTAGCCAATAGCAAGGCCGAATGCCCCTATGGCGATGCGTTCATCGGCGCCACGTCGTCTGCTCAGTGGCTGCTTAATTTGCGGTACGCGGCGAGCATGCGCGGATGTCGCAACGTGCCACGTACATCGCTGCAACGTATCACGTGCCAAGCAACAACAAAAAACATCTAATCCCGCCACTAATCGGACACTTACGCCTTGAACTACAATTGCGCTGCACAAGGATATTGCCTGTGTAGGCCTCGCGAACCTTCGGCAGCGCTTCAAAAGACACATAGGGACACACACAGCGCTGTCTGTGTCCCTGTGTGTCTTCTTTTGTCCCGTCTTTTATTCGCACTACCGTACACCCCCTTGAAGATGCATTACCAACAAGCCCACATTGCAACCCTCGTATAACAGCGCCCGGTGCCTTCGGATGTAGTAGGCCTCATTTTTTTATCTTTGCTCTCTTCTTTTGTCACGTGTGAGAGGGTGCTCGCGAAAAAGAAGGGCCAAATGCAGTATACCGGCGCCAAATGTGAGGCGCCCGGTCAAGAAGTTCGTCCAACGTAACATCCAGCATGTTAATTCCAACGTAACATAACATGTTATGTAGGATGTTATGTTGATCCAACATAACATCCTTATAGATAATAAGGCAACCCATGCAATGAAGCGGAGACGAGACGACATGTCGAAAATCTACGCATAAGTTACCTCGGGTGTGCGTAGGATACTTGCCTGCATGTAGCGTTATAATAGGTGTTTATGCCCTCTATAGTTCATAAATAAATTACGAAGATAACACATAGAGATTCAGCGCAGGAAGAAACCTTATAGTCCCCGATACATGCAGTCCAAACGTGGAGACGCCATTTGCTATATGCGTTCTCGAAGTCCCCCCCCCCCCCCCACTCGCCTAAACCTCTTGCTGCTGTTTTGTAGAATAAGCGTACACCAACAACTTCATATAAAACAAAATATTTTCTGGTGGTTTTAGGCAGCGCATAACCGGTTTCCCGACGACATGGCACTGGCTGCCAGAGTATAGCTATAAGTCACGTATGCGCTAAAACTTCTTGTGGGCTGATGCCACTTGTAGCTTGCGCTCTAGCGCTACATTATTGCAAAACAGAGTTTGTAGGGCGCGTGAATTTGCTCGCCATTACGGCCCCATGTAGCGTTTCTTCGTAGTTGTGCGCAAATGAAACAATGCGCTACTTTTGTATCGTGCCCACTGTGAACGTCTCCGTGGCTCTCAAGGGCAAACAATGTATTCAATATTTTTTTATAGCTCAGCGGCGAAAGTCAATCGCTACATGCACCCTGGCGAGATAGCATACTGAACGGACGCACGTAAGGCGCCGTGAATGCATGTGGATCTGATTGGTTAATTTATTCAATGAGATTATTATTTTAATTTTTTTTAGTCTGTCTGCCGAAACGAAACTGGATAAAGCCAGGGGGTTCAATACTATCGGTCGGTCAATTTAGGAGACTGTTGCGCTCCGCGCCGTGGCGATGGTAGTTTCGTACGTAGGCTCGCCCAATCAGCATCCCCGAAAGTGATCGACAACGAATGCCGGTCCAGGTGCTACCACGGTTCTCTCTCTCTCGCTCTCTCTTAATTGTTTACCCCCATTCTGCGTCTTGTTTCTGTGCTGACATGCCATCGAATCTGAGGCGCGCAAAAATCAGCGATGACGATGAGCCACAATAAAAACGGGACTTTTTTTTTTTTTTTCTGATCAGAACGTCCTATATCCGGTGGTCATTTCTCACCGGATAAATCCCTGGGCCACCTCGCGTCGGCTGCGCGTGATCTGAGCCACGCACCCGCTTCTCCTCTTAGGCAATACAAGCCAATGCAAGCCAATGTAAGTTCCACGCAAGCCAGCCGCCGTTCTCCTCATCTCTCTCGAACGTCGATGCCGCTGCAAATGTTTCGAACATAGATCCACGCAATAAGCTAAATTAGGCGTTCGTTCGCTCTGTTTCGAAGTGCGCTGCCATATATGCCATCACGATTCACGAACTAGCCCACCAGAACGTCTTAATAAATGACTACGAATTGTCTTTGTTCTCTCCACTGCATGCTACGTGTTCGCGCCTAAATTAAATCCTCCGCTCAGACTACATATAAGCGGCCCCAAGCGCACCAAGCACTTCCGCAGCCTCTGTGTGAGCTCCTGCGGCATCGTGAAGTTCAGCGCATAGGCCTCGACTTATATTCCAAAAAATTCAGGTTCACCGCTTCTGTAGGTCGCTGCAAAAAGAAAAAAAAAAGCAAAGGGCGCGGGAGCGCGGTCTACGTGGGTAAGGTCGTCAAGACCGGCACGGGGCCAATACATGCTGACATATGGGCCCGATACCGGCGGTCGCGCCCTGCATGCACCAGGCACGTGAGAGTCTCTCGCAGAGATGCGGCAGCGTTTCCGCCTCGTACTCGGAGTACTTCAAAGTACTCTACTACTCCAAGCTGTACTCGGAGTGTACCAACAGGTACACTTGAATTACAGCTTGGGCTGTGTTTCAGACCCATTATGCAAAGGCGCATAGACTTCTGCCTATAGCTTCTACGCTTAGAGAGATTAGGATTGCTTCTTCGAAATATGGGGCAACTAAAAGCGGATAAATCGTAGTAAACAAGGCCACGATGACGTCTGAAGCCGCAAGCACGAAGATCAGACAAATGCATGTGCTATAATAATTTGTGTGCCCATTTTGTTGAAGCGATTAATCAGATGGACGTGGGTGTGTCACGATGCACTTTTTTTTTTTAACATTGTTCAAAGTTTGTGATGCACTACTGTTGTGCTGTTTTACACCAGCGCTTGTTGTATGAACTCTTTGACGGCTCTCCTGCAAGGTCCCACACCTTTGCCCTCATCCTGCAGTATTTTAAAAGATAGATAAATAGAATACTTATGGTAGCTCAACGATCGCAGAGTTCGAGTGATTTTAAGGGCAAATTCTATGGCTTATTGCATAGTCGTCGCCGGTATAGAGGCTAAAAAAAGTGAAGTTGGGGGTAGCTGCCTCCGAGATCTCCGTGCGTTTCCGGTTTGAATCTCGGAGGTCACAGCGGCTCGAGCCACCATACAGGGCGCCACTCCCATCGCCCACTCCCAAGCGCGCGCACTTAGCCACCGCACGGGAACAGGGGCGAGCTCAGAGCCCGGGGTTCTCGAGTTTCGGGACACTCTCACTGCTTTCAACGAAATCACAAAGCACTATGACGTTGGTAGGAGGACCTAACCTCCCCCTTCATAGCAAACTGGCTTGACCTCTGTCATCCACTATACGCATGCTTCACACTTGTGCTATCCAAACCTGGCCCTTTTCCATGCGATCACTCCAAAGGCTCTTAGCTCTACTTGCCCCGACTGTGGGGCCGTTAGCGATCAAGAACACGTGTTCTGGTGATGCCCCTCGTTACAGGCAGGCATCACAGAAGAGGAATGAAGCTCTGTCATCCAGAGCTCAGAACTTTCACGGCAAACTTGCGCTGTCCAGAGAGCCCACGACGCGGAGGTTGGGCTCGGCCTGCCAGTCCCCACGTGGAAGCGGCCCGCAGCTCTTCCCTAGGGCAGGGCTTCTCAGGACCTTATCAATAAAGTTCTTTGTCTGTTCTACATTGTTACGATTCCCGGCAGAATTCTATAAGCAACATGCTGCTGCTGCAGCACAAAAGTGACGAAGGACGCAAGAACATAGAAACACAGACTACATGCGCCGTCTGTTTAACTGTGTCCCTTGTTGTGCGCTGCAGTTAAAAGCTTTGAAGTCCATGAACTATCCCCCCAACTACTGTTAAGTGATGCGAACTGCAGAAACAGCCAATTTTGCGGTTCCCCATTGTGTAGGTCTGTTCTTTTATGCACTGGGAAACAGGAAAAAAAATACGATTTAGCCACACAACGAAAACTTTGTTCGCACAGTTGGTTTTGCCATCCTTCCCGGCTTAGAATCACTAAAATGGCTGAGCAGGAACCACGAGTCACCGTTAAAATAAATCTCTACCGACTTAGCTCTGCGCTTAGGTAAAGATCTCGTGCTTAAAAAGATCCAGTAATGACCCATGGACTTCATACAGGAAGTTCATTTGACATATAACGTCCTCCAAATCTGTGGCAAAATGCATTGATCGCACAACCCGCACGGGCTCCCACAAATTACGTCATATTCGCCTCCTCGTGCAGTTGCGCGGTGCGCCGCTAGGGGTGCCCGTCGTCTGCCAAATGGGCAAGCTAAACGCCGTTAACTCAACACCTGTGTAGACCCGCCATGGTTGCTTAGTGGTTATGGTGTTGGGCTGCTAAGCACCAGGTCGATGGATCGAATCCCGGCCACGGCGGCCGAATTTCGCTGGGGGCGAAAACACCCGTGTACCTAGATTTAGGCGCACGTTAAAGAAACCCAGGTGGTCAAAATTTTCGGAGTCCCTCACCACGGCGTGCCCCATAATCAGATCGTGGTTTTAGCACGTAAAAGCCCATAATTTCATTTTAAACACCTGTGTGGTTGCTTGCCTTGCGGCTTTGACGTAGTTGCTTTGGTGACACCTGCTATCCCTCTTTACCAAAGTGAACTGAAGCGAGCTTTGCTTGTATGGTTGCCTTTTAGTGAAGGTTTGTTTTTTTTTTTGTCGAGTATCGTCCTTTTGCTGCGCTGCTGTTTGCTGGTGACTGTTGCAGGTTTTCGTTCTTTTTGTCTTTCTTGTTTTGCGATGTTCTAGTTCATTCAGTACCTTTCAAGCGCCATTAGTACACACATGGGCGCCTTTCTCTCTTTCCTCAGCCATCTCCTTATATTGTGGGCTAACAACAGTTAATGAACAGGCCCGTCTCGCCGATATAGCAACGCCCGCACGAAAGCGGCGTCCTGTATGCCACCCTGCACGTCAACTATCGACTTTGCCTTTGATGGCATTGTCTTCACGTTCGAGCGACGCACTCACGGGCCTAAGAAAAGAAAAAGCGAATAAACATAAAATAAGAAGGTCTAATGAATAATTCAAATAAAGGACCGGAAGCAGCCTGAACCGATAAGTTTTTGCGAGTTGCGAAGGCATTTCAAGCTCCTGAATGCCAAGTCAATATCTTTGGGAATAAAATTAGTCGCGAACATATTCTTTAATACCGCGTGCAATCCACGAATGCTGTACAGAAAACAGGCTACACGGGCGTCCTGAAACGAGTTCCACAATTTGTTTTTAATCGCGCGCCGCGACGGCGCAATCACAAACACTGAGCTGGATCGCTGTAAGTTGTGGACATTGCTCGCACAGGAAACGGAACCCTGATTTATCAACACATATTCAGTAATCAATTTTTACTCGATTACTTCCGGGCACATTCGAACAATGTCTTTTTTTTTTTTTTAATAGCAGCAGTCTTAAGTTAGGCCGCCGTCAAGCCATACGTGGTTAAACTACTGTTCCACTTATTATTTTTTTTTTTACAAAACGCCTTTTTCCCGTGTTGCAAGCCAAAAATAACTGGATTACCAAAATGCATTTCGTCGGACACTTTGGGAACGCGTACCTCGAGGCATGCGTGCTACGTATTCCTTCGCAATCGTTCCAAGCGGATACGCTTCGCGAAGTCAACGGCTACGTCTTGTCACTTGCAACACGTGGCGCAAACTAACTATTTACAATATCGATACGTGATCGCTTATTGTTTGCCAATTACGCGCTTCGATTTCTCGTGCATACAACGTCCGCCTCTACGAGCAATACAGTGCGGGGATTGCGCTGTCGTACGTCTGCCACAGGCGATTTCGGTTCAATTCTGTCAAACTCCATTTTGAAACGCCCGGATGTATTTCCCGCGCAGCTGGACAGGACGGCGACGTTCAATTCAGGCAATGCGCCAGGCGCGAAAGCTCCCCGCAGGGATAGGACGGCGGATAGCGTGAGATAACCAGCGACGCATGTGCGCCCAAACACACACACACACACGCACACGTGCGCATTAATCTTGCGCGCTTTTGTTTCGTTCCGAGCGGTGCTGCTATCGCGTGACAGGAGGCGGCCTACCTGTCGCGTGACGACACCGCGAAGGCTGGCACGGACGTCTGCTGCCGTCGAGCCGATAGGGTTGACTGTCCCTCTCCCCTCTATTTACGTACGCGCAGGAATGCGAAAAGCGAAAAAAGAAAACGTAAGTAGTTACGAATTAAGGCGGAAAGGTTCTAGAGAGGACACCCAAGGCGGGCGAAAGCTCGAGAAACGAAAACAACACAGTCGGGTCTCTCAAAGAAAGGATAAGTAGCAGGCAGAAGTCGCGTGCGGCGGTGGTAACTGTGAAAGGAGGAGAAGTGCAGGAAAGGGGGGGGGGGGGGCGAACGACACGCCAACTCTGAACCAAAACAAACGCGCGCTTTGGATATCCGCGCGTACGAGCCGTGCCCCCGGGCTTCTCTTTCTTCTTTCTTTTCTTTTTTTATTACTTTCTTTTTTCGCGGAAGAGGCCGGCGAATACAAGACGCTTTCACCGCCGCGCAAGACACGGCGACACGCGGAAACCGGCACAACCAGCAGTTTCGAGTTTCGCCGTTGCTTTTCGTTGCGGGCCTAGCCTAGCTGAACTGGGGAGAATCAAAATGAAAAAAAAAAAATTGAGAAAGCCGAAAGCTGCGACGACGCCAGCAGAAGCATGGAAAAATATATGCGCAATAAAAAAGTGCTAGAAACACGCATTAGTGCGACGGTCGCGCGTTTGCGACGACTGCGATCGGATGCGCGCCGGCAGCATTTCGATGAACTCAAAAAAAAAGAACGTGAAAGAAAGAAAGGAACACTGCCGTGAAGCGCCCCGACCGCGCATTTGTCGCCATTCCGACAGGGCCGACCGACTAGCCGCGCCGAATATTGAGCCCGCGCTGCGTCTGTACTTCAAGGAAGGTGCCGCATGCGCCGGCAGTTTCTGGAGAGAGAGCCTCTGCCTCCCGACACATTTCGATATCGTCCTTTTTCTTTTCTCTGTCTTACCGCTTCTGCCGTTCGTCCGTGATGCGAGCTAAATGCACGGAGTTTCCGAAAGCGTGGAGCATCCGAAGGCGGCGCCGCGCCGATGAGCGAAGCGTATCCGCGCCACGATATCGTCGTGCAAAGACCCAGAAAACGCGAGAACGCGCCGGCTCTCCTCACCTTTTTTTTTCTTTTTTTTTTCCGCAGACCCCTTGTGCAAATTCGCCGCTCCCTCTTTCCAGTGCCTCGATCACTGCCGAGTCTGCCCGGTTGCAGCTGGTGCCGGCAGTTCTGAGCTCTTCGCTGCGAACGCTCGTCGCAGCCCCGCGGTCGGGGACCGTAGACGAGAAATCTCTCCGATCGCTCTCCTCACTGCCTCGATCCCGCCACCGCCGCCGAGGAAGTCAGCAGCAGGGCATCGTCGCAGCCGCTGGGATTCCGCATTCCGGGCCGCACGCACACATCGGTTTTCGGCGGCGCACGCTGAGGACACACACACAATATTACCGCACCGCCGCCCGCGGGAAGATCGCGGCCACCCGCACGGCACCCTTCGAGAAGCCAAACGCGCACAGGCGACTTCCTAGCGCGCGCGCGCGCGCCAGCACCCCCCACCAGCACAACACAACACACGCAACGCAGCAGGCCACCGAGAGGCCAGGCCGATTTTTGACGCTCTGCTCCGGCGGCTACCGTCGGCGAGCCGAAGCGAGCGGGCGTCGCTCCTCCCTCCGTCCCGCACGCGCGCGGGAGGGCGCTGCGTAGGCGAACCGGATGTGACGTTCCGCCCGGTGGTTCCGGTTGCGCTTTTGGCAGGTGCTGCCATCTGCGAGCAGCTGAATGAAAGCATTAGGAAAAGCAATGGTTTCGGTTTTGTTTTGAACAGCTGCGTCTTATGGGACAGGATACATCAATACCTTCTCACAGATAAGTTATAGTGACTTGCGATAGAAAGAGAAAGAGAGAGATAGATAGTAATTGTGAAGAGGAAGAAGCACTATATTCCGCAACAGCTTGACAAAATATTCCGTTTTCCCGCATCGATGGCAAATCTCGAAGGCCATGCTTTTAATACGAAACACTGCAGTCGAAATACGTCATGATCGTTATGTTTTAAACATTACCAATGTCATGGAAGATGAAAATATTCTTCTTTCATGAGCCTAAATGGAATGTGCGTTTTTCTCTTAAAGAAGGAGCAAATTTTTCTGCGCCTACCCCTGGTTAATGCATTGCCCTGGTTTACCGTCTGTTAAGTTTCGCTAGAAAATCGAAATTTATTATCTAATCGTCCTAATACCACTTGGTACGGTTGCCTGCCTGAGTCGTCAAGAACAAACGGCGAAATCGCATTTGCCTGCGCCCCTCGCAAAGCGAATATTGTTTAGAACATGCCAGCCCCGTCACTTTCAGAATCTGCAGTACGGAAAAGCATGGCCTTTGAGAGTGGTTTCTATTGTTCACTACGGAGATACATTCTAGAGACGCAGACGATGGCAACCTCTTAAAAAACCAGAAGCGTAGGAGTGCTGAGTCTGTGTTGAACAACATGGATGATAAAATGCAAGCTTGCTGCTCAATTTTAGTAAAGACAGAGCAGTGATAAGTGTAAAAGTTTTTTTTCTTCGATTTTAAGAGAAAAAGAACACACGCAATAGCGCTCTCATAGCCAACATCAAAGAGGTTGGTCAGTAGAAACACAAAAATCGTAACAGGGACCAACACCACCCGAGTACAACCTGAAATTCAAACATGATTAATGAGCATAAAGTAAGCCACGAAGCCAAATAAAGGGGAAAATGACTACTGTGAAAGTTGATTATGCTATGCTATCACGGCTACAAAATAGATATAACGCGATCGAAAAGCGGGCTGGAACCAAAGAGGTTATACATCAACTTCTGGAGTGGCAGTACCAGTCGCCGCCTACGGGAGCGAATGAACTTGGCGGCGGCCATATTGCTAGAGGCAAGAGAGCGCGGTTCCAGCATAGTCGGCCATGGTATGCGCGCCGCGCTCCCTGTGTTTATGGTTCCGCGAATGAAAATAAAAAAGAAACCCCCCTTTGAAAGTATATCAGGCCGCACTTGCTCGTCGCCAACAAAAAACAAACACCCATGATTACAATACCCCCTAATGCAAAGTTTGATCGCAGCTCTATACGTGCACGGACAATCAGTCTCGCGCGGCCCCTTGCAAACGGAGCGAAGTCTGGCGCGACTGCCTCGCTAAACGGGAGACCGCGAGAGGCAGCGCGTGGGTGACCCGTGGACGCGATTCACAGTACCGCGGCAGACAGACCTCCGATCATGCAGCGTTTTGTTTCCACATATGGTATCGGTGGCGTCATCGGTGAACAGACGACGCGTGCTACTCTCGCGCCATCTCGTAGCGATCATCGCCGCAGAACGCCGTCTTGCGTGGCACTATGCTTTTCTTCTCACGCTTTCGCCAACCCCTCTTCCTCGCGCTCTCTTCGCTCTCGCCATCTTTCATCTCCCGCTGCTCTCCGCGTTCGCTCTTTCATCCTTCGCTGTGCTCGCTCACTCGGTCACGCCGAGGTAGTCGGGGGACGCCATCGATTTATTGCCGCGGGCTTTGGGAAACGCTATCGGCGGGACGCTCCGCCAGTTTCACTACTCGCTTGGTTAAATTATGAACGGTCTCTTCCTACATTGTGCGATGCGAGTGCGTAATGAACATTCATCACTGTGTACCCACTAAATGACGTGAAAGATACGATAAGCGCTGCTTTGAGGCGTGCCAAGGGAACGGTATTCGAAGTCGCGCGTTGCTTCACCGCGCAATCCGCCTGCTTTGCCGTGTTGAATTGTGTTGCGGGCATTTCTGAGGTGATGTTTGTCAGATAACCTTGGTGGATGTAATGGACGGCGATGCATTTTTTTTTGTCGACTGAGGTAAATGCGCTTGAGCACTCGCCATTTCACTTTATTTCGCGACAGCAGTTCGAAGTAACGATGAATAAAGCCTTAGGCGCATCAGCCTTCTTGCGTTGTTTCCTGTTTATTTATATTAATAATTCCTGTCGGTATAGTAATTTCTATAGTAAGCAATTTTTTTTTCGTTTTCTGAGAAACCGGAAGTTCACCTCGCGTTATTCGTGGTTGTGTTATTTACGTGGAAATACGGTAATTACTCTGTGTTTTAGTACACAACATTACCGAGCTGGCTTACACAAGGCGCCACAAGCTATTTGTTTAGCATCCTGAACAACTTGATAGTCATATGCTGAAAAGCCAGAGCTTGCGTCATGCAGTTCACTGTGTATGTTTCTCTATATTTGTTATGTGCTCAGAAAAATTGATGCCACCCATCCATCCCGTCTAGAACTTCAAACTGCCACACATGCGAAAACTAAAAACATCGCTCAGAAATGCTACAGGAACAGCAGAGAAAAACATTCCATTGATATCTGGACTTTTACGATGCATAATAGTTCACTATACAAGCTAATTTTGTAACTCAGTTTCTGCGTGCATTCATTTTTAAATATTTCTATCTTGAAAGCAATGTGCAAGCTTTTTCTTCGCAATTCGCTCGTTTATCATTCTTAGTGATGCAGTGCACCCGAAACCTTAGACAGTACTCTGCGATATTCTTGTAGAAGGGTTCACGCTGCTGTGTTCAAGCCCAGCTTTGACAACGGAATTCGTTGATGGGCCAGTTCGTGCACATTAGTGAACAAGAAACCTATGAAACATAACGACGCGCACGCAAGAGAAGTGATGTCAGAACGAGCACTTGAACTCGTCCTGCCCACGTGTTCTCATGTGTACGCGCTCGTCTTGCTGGCTTCCTTCATTAAAAGACAGTCACTGCGCGGAACGCCCACGGCACAAACCGAACAGAGTGCGTCGTCGTACAAGCACACCGCAGGTCTATTTGAGCCCAACCTGAGAACGCCGCAAGCCAGCGGCGAAATCTCATCCTCTCCGTTTAACAAGTAACCCGTGCACGTGCTACATAAAAATCCCACTCAATGACGTGCCAACGAGTATTTATGCGACGTAAACGTAAATTTAATATTGACGTGAGCACCTTCCCAACCGTTGCCAAATGAAGCAAACGCAGGCACGAAGTACGACAATCCTGAGCAGACGACGCGAGCTATGTTACAAGTGAAACGTTACATCCGACGTCATCCTTACGCGACTGGTGCAGCTATGAACTGCTGAGGTGTTGCACTGCCCTCGGAAAGCACACCACGATCCGTTAAACACTGTTGCAAGAGCGCACAACCAATAAACATGACGAACATAGTCAGCTATGCTCTGCAATGGCGGTTCGGGCTTCTTGCCTCTAGTAAGATGGCGGCGACCGGCTTCACTTTTGGAGAGCCACCTCCACGCCGGAAGTTTAAAAGTATACAATCTTCAACCCGATTTCCGACTGAACCCGCTGTCGTGGGGTTGATGTAAACCGCGGTGTAAGAATGTCATAACATAGTATCCTTCCACCGTGATGTAAACGTAGCCATAGACGTCGGATTTTGGATACCGCCTGTTTGCCTTCAAGCAATCCTGCATGATTTTTCTCCTGCCTCTTTTCTTTAACTCAATTACCGCCTTTCATTTATTCATTCAATCTTATTTCATTTTAAATCTGCCTTCGGATTATCGACTACTTCACCGTTGACCGTTGGTCAATCAGTTATCATCATCATCTTCCAACCGCGCGTAACGTGCACCCGTGCGGCCCACTAACGTATTTTTTAGCTGCGGAGTCGCCAGGAAGCAATGTGATTTTGTTTGGCGGCGTTTGAACAGTGGTGTTTGCTCGCGCAGTTATCATCGGTTTGACAAGCACTCGGCCATGGACGGGAACGACCTGGAGATGACGCAGGTCATCCACGGCCAGGACGACTCGGATGATGAAGCCGAGCGAGAGGTGCGTGTTGAGCGTTTCCCGCCACCGCGGCTCGCTGGCGTGCGTCTCCCTCGCGGTGTCCGTTTTTGTCCATGAAGTTTCATGCTGCCGTGGCTTTGTCGTTTTCCCCGACGTTCGCTTCATTTCTCCGCGCTGCGGCGTGATGCCGGCGTTCGTGCTAAGTTTTTGTTAGGGGCACTTCAGTTTCACCGGCTCCCGTAAATTTAGTAGAACCACGACCTAAACTAGGGACGCGAGAGACCTCGCCCTAGCGTCTCGTTCAAACGAACGGGACGCGCTGTTGGCGAGGTCCTGACTGGTGTTCAGGGACGGCGTCAGAATTTGGTTAACGAAAGAGGGGAGGTGGGGGGGAAATCGTATAACGATTGTGACGAAACTTCATCATTGTGAAACATTGCAGACTGACGGAGCATAGTTACTTTCAGCCACATCAGTCAGTGGATGAAAACCGATTTGAGACTTGTTTAGCAGTCTTGTATTCAACCGTACAACGTGGGACGCCAGCGTCCGCACAACTTCTTTGAAACGGGTAACTTCTTTGAAACTCGAGTGCTGCTCATTCTTGCGCGTTGTGTCAGGCGAACAGGAATAAACAGGTGGTTTACACTGAGAGATGGCGCCACCGACGTAGACCAGGTCACGGTGTAGGGATGTTCTTACGCCGCAGACAAGTTCAAACGTGCAAAATGCCCTACGTCGAAGCTGCTCGTACCAAACGGAGACAGCCGGACGTAACTTGCTCCGCGCGGGGCTGTCTTCATAGCCGGAAGAGGGCACTGCTCTACCGCAAGCGCTCATAACATCCATCCATCCGCTCGGCTCCGGACTAGCGGACGCCATTACGATGCCCCTGCGTTGATTCGATTGATAAGTGCCATCTGCTCACAGATATGGGGGTGGCAGCACTGGCGTAGCCGGATTGGGCGCACACCGGCCGCGTGATGTCGCCCCGAAGATTTAGGTTTATGTACACGGTCTGCCCAGGCTCCTACCCATCCCCTCGTTTAAAAAGAAAAAAAGTGGCTACTCCACCGGGTCACAGGGAAAACTGAAAGGGAAATTGTCATCCGCCTGAATGTAGAATGAAGCTACTAAGGAAACCCGTACGGCATAGAGTTTCATATTAGTATACCTAGAGGCAAATCTGGCGCTGCGATCGTTCAACCATCATGGGAATGATGGGAAGTACAGGCTTCGAATTGGCATTCTATTGACTAGCGAACTAGTCTACAAGTATTTTTTTGGCAGTTTTGGTTTCGCTCCAAGCGCAATTGCTATAACCTGCAGTGGGACCGTGCAACGCAAAGCTCTCTGCCTTTGTACTGTTGCCCGAAGTGGCGACAGCGCGCTGGGCCAGCAACTGGGACGATGTTTGTGTCGCGGTGTGGCGTCGAAGCCCTGACGAGAAAGCGGCGGCATCGTAAACGTTGAAAGAACATGTTTTGAGCATTTGGACCTTGGTTTGTTAAGTGGGTTAGGTTGGCACTATAGCCTTACGTGCTTTATGAAACTTCAGAATAGGAAAAAGGAGGCACTATTGATACAAGACATATACAGTTGTACTTCTAGTGGCTTGACGATCAAATTTTATTGAATGCTTCATTATGCATTGCTCATTTACGTGCTCATTGAAATGCGTGTTCTAGGTCTTTGAGAACACAAACTTACTTGTGGTAGGAAAGGTTGCTGCTTCCTGGCTGTAGTCTAGTGTCGCAAAATGGGTACGTGCAAAGCCACGCCGTAACGCTTCGGAAGCGGTACGTCAATATAACATATGATGAAGCCTACTCGTAGGAGGCCATTACAGCGTCCTAGCTAGCACTGCAGCAGATGTGCTTAAAACTACTTGAAGACGTTCAGCAATCATGACAGCTGACGCAGCCCTTCGAAAGAGCGAGAGAGTTCGCAAGTGCCTGTCTTCTGCGAGAAAAGTCTCGCGTTTGCAGCGAGCAGGCGTCGTAGCAGATGACACTTGTAGCATTCCGCTCAAGGGCGCAACACTTTATCACAATACAACATTTTTATTTCCATAAATACTTGTTGAGTATTTTTATATAAGTACGTGTATGGTTGTTATTGCTGTTGCAAAAATAAATTAATAATTATTCTCTGGGGTTAAATCAGGAACAGAAGCGTACAAGAATGCATACCCTGGTGTGTCCTGGTGTCAAACCATAGTAAACCATGCTTCCATCTAAAAACCATACAAAGTTTATGTAGCGTATTGTACATTATGTAACATACTGCAGAAATAAAATTAGATTTTACGCGATAATATTTGAGTAAAGCTTCGTTTCCTGCACCGCAACCAAACGCCGCTAGTCTAAAGATCGAAGTCATTCCGAAGCCTGTACTTCCCATCATTCCCATGTAGGTTGAGGCAACGCTCATGAGAACACCCGTAGACACTAGCGCCACATTTCCCTCTAGGTATTTATTTAGAAACTCTATGCCGTACGGGTTTCTGAGGAAAAATTTATCCTGGTCCCGGGACCAACGCCTTTCTGGGGCACACTACTATGTGAGCCAACCAGGAGCCTAGCAGGTTGCAGCGCGAGGGCAAATTGACTGACTACTCGAAGCACAGCGACAATGAATATGGCAAATCATTTTGGTAGAATCCCGTTAGGTGGAGGAAGTGTCATGAAAGGAAAAATTGTTTGCAGTTTCCTTTGTAGGTTCGTGCTACATTCAAGTGGATGGCTGTTTTCTTTTTCTCGTGGCACTTCCTCGACCTTGCGAGATTCCACAAAACTGGATTGCCATATTCACTGATCGATTTGCTGTATGGTAAGGCGCTTCCTTGTACGGTGCTACAGTGTGCTGGAACTCTAATTTCAAGGAGCATGTTTAAAAAAAACTCTATGCTTCAAACATACTTTATCGCTTTCAGATACATGCCATATTGAAACTCGATGACCAAGATGCACCAGCGGCGTACCAGACTTTCAACTTGAAGCCAGGTAACTTCTCCGAGTGGGGCTTTGATCCGTTGCAGTTCCTGTTGGCGATGTTTAAATAAACCGTACAACGAGTACTGACATGACGTTTCTGACTGTTCACTTTTTGCAGTAACTGAACGTCCAAACCATCTACATCCAAAAATATATGGACAAGCATCAGATTGTACTAAATACCTTACTATAACATTGTTTCTACAAATCGGGTTCATAGTTGGAAAGTAGACGTGTCAACAAGTGAAAAAAATGGGTTGCTTCGTTCCTGCTATCGCTGCGGCGGCCACACACAATTGCAGTCAAAATATACATGCACAGCACTTCATCCCCCCCCCCCCCCCATTTTTTTGTTACCTGTATTTGCTACACATGAGCAAATTTTACTCATATGCATTTTATCCTCATGCATATCCATATGCGCGACCAAACGATGTGCATTGCGTTGATCAATTTTTAAACGTTTGCTTTCTTGAGCATTATAATTGGTACATTGTCACCTTGGTCGAATTATGGTGCAGTTCAACAGAGTGCACTACTACAGAGCGCACCATAATTCCGGCTTGAGGCTATGTCCCATTCCCAGCCTGTGGGTAAGCTCTGCCAGCCCTTTATGTGCAGTGCAATTGCATTTAGCATCTCGAGCTCTTACTGTGAAATTAATAAAACCCCTTACCATGAAATTAAGCAGAGTTTTGAAAGGATACTCTATCACTCGAAACTGTTCATGTGTTTTCCCTTAATATCCCTTCAAAAGGAGTACTTATGTTCTTTTTTTCTTTCTCTTAATTTTTTAGTAAATTAATGTCTAAATCCTCTAAACTGAGCTGTGTCAGAGAGCCCTAAATAATTTACTATAATACTTGTCACTGCAAACCAGTTTCACTTTTTCTTTCCAAGAGCTGGACGCGGCAATATGTTGCGATGCAGCGGCTCACTCCGTGCCTGCAATCACTGTGGCTTCCACACAGGAGCCCACTCATAAGTAACATACAAAGCATTCTTGTTAATTTTAAATATTTTTGTAAATGTCATCATATTAAGGCTTATTTAAATGTGTCAACAAAATTTGCTTGCCTTCATGATGTTGCGATAATTTCAACGAAGCCAGATTCACCGTTTTCATGCCATATTTAATATTAAATGAAAGTATGTTATGTTTGCAGCCTTCATGCTTAAGTCTCATTCTTTTATGTGCAAACAGCAAGTGGTGTTCACAACTTTGGAAATAACTAAGTACTAGCTAACGGCCTGTCGCCACTTGTTGCAAATTTTGGTTATGCGCTGGAAGTTGTAGGGTGACGTCTAGGGAGCGTCTTACTGCAATAATCTTTCCAATTAGTTCACTATTAGAGGAGATAGGAATTCAACTGTCATGTCGTGGTGCTTCCAACATAGACTCTCCTTCTGTCTCGACTAGCATGCACAAGTGAGTGTTCTTATCAGCCTTCTCCCATGCCACAGCTGAGGGACCACATCACACTTGTGCCATAAGCCTCGGCCCTTTTTAGTTTCTCATTTTCGCTCCGCAGTGAACTCCCAGTGGCATCATTGCGCTTTTTGCACTGGACGATTTATCGGGGTCGTGTGTCATGATTGCTGACATTGCTTCCGTGGAGGCATTATACATGTGACCTTGGCCCTCTGGCTGGAGTCGGGGTTCCCATGAAAGGAACGGCGCGCAGGCTGGTCCATTTGATATTTCAGCTCTTTTTGCACTGTGCAGCCATTTGATACTTTGCCAACGTGATTGCCACCACATGGTCTTTGCAAAGAATTGCCTGTTTGCAATGCTCAAACCTAGTGAGGGCCACTTTATTAGGAAGTTTTACTTTGGAGTCAACTTTAACTTCTCTCTTCCTATACACATGAAACTTTAGAATGGTCTGGTTAGGCAATTGGGAAGCTGATTCGAATGAAATTTGTTGCTTCAATGTAAAAAGCTAAGTTCTACTTACTGTAGGAAGCAGAATTGCGATTGAGACCCTGAAATGTTTTACAAACTTTGGTAAGTTTTAAAGATATTGAAGCACAGAGGTTAGATATCTGTAACCCTGTACCAAAGCCAGATATCTCACTTCTATAAACATCTGGTAAAGCATCTGAAGTGGACAAATGTGATCTACAACTTTATGGCTTATTGAAAAAGTTCCGCAGAAGAATAGTCCTGCACAAACTCTTGGAATATCTCAGACATGGCTTAACACTACTGAGCAAATTGCATGTCTGTTGGATTGTACATTGTTTGTTTTATTACTTTTTTTTAAGTTGTCGTTTTCTGTCCTTCCAGGTAAAAACATGGTCGGCCGTTCTCGTACCTGTGATGTTATCATTGAGAATTACGTGAGTCATTGTCTTGTCCCATTAGTGCTAAAAGAATTAATGTGTGACCACTTGCATTTTTGCTGTCCTGGTGCAGGCTGTCTCCAAGCAGCATGCCATCATTGACGTAGGCGGCAACAGTTGTACTATCATGGACCTTGGGAGTCAGAATAAGGTCAAAATTGGAAAAGTAAGCTCGGCAAAAACATCTTTTTCTTAAGTGCTTGTCTTGCATATCCCCTTCAAGCCCCAAATAATTTACTGAATATTGAAAGTTTAGCGCCATATCTTGCAGCTTAAACCAGAGTGCAATAACATGTTTTTTTTCACCGCAGAGAAATTAAAACACTCGACGCTTTTGAAATAAAATGACTTTTTGGAATTTTTGCATCCTTCGCGTAACTGAAACTTCTGATAAATGGAACTACTTTTTCTGTCCCTTCCAGTTCTGTTTAAGTAGAGCGTATTACCACATGTCATTATTATACTATTTGCTGCTGCTTCTTCTTTACTGGACTGACACTAACCAAGATATTGCTTCGTGCAAGGCCTGCCTGTGGTATGCTAAATTTCTTAGATGTTACCGCCTAATCTATGGCAGAGGTGGCATGTCTGATCAGACTGAGCGCATGTCTCGAACAGTGTTGTACATTCTTGAATGTATGTAAGCATCACCAATTACTCTGGAATGTATGGCCAGACATGTCCAGCCAAACATTGCTATAACATGGTTGCATCTGGCATGAAAATACCTTCGTGTCTGACATTTGCTATAAGCAGATATATTACTCATTATGCACTCATGCTTGCAGGAAGTACTTTAAGTTTGCTTCACGTACGATGAACCCGTTCTGGTGGCGTAGTGGCTTTGGTGTTGTGTTGCTAAGCCTGAAATTAAAGTTCTTTGTCTATCTGTCTGTCTGCTAAGCCTGAGGGTGTGGGATCAACTCTCTGCCGTGGTGGCCACAATGCAAAAACGCCCTTGCACCGTGCATTAAGAGCAGGTTAAAGAACCTCAGGTGGTCAAAATGAATCCAGAGTCCCCCACTACGGCGTGCCTCATAATCATACCGCGGTTCTGGCATGTAAAACCCCACGACTGAATTTTTTTTTTCATGTATGATAATTCGTTCTAATATCTGTGCTCATTACTACATCAATATTCAACCCTATAAATAACAAATTTAAACCGTAAGCTTGGTTTAGCAACCGACAACCATGGTCGCCGAAATATTTGTGCTTTGAATGTTACTCGTCTTTCTGAGCCCAAGTTCACCCAGTACAAGATTCTTAACTCTAACATTTGGCAGCCCCTCTAGTCCTTCAGTGTCACTAAGTGGCATCCTGTTCATGTTTGTGAAGAAATTTTTACAGCACAAAAAGAGTCTTCTCGAGTTCAAAGTTTCTACTTCGAGCCCGCCACTAGGAATAGAGCTTCATTTTACAGGTCTGCTTTTGTCTCCTTTTGCAGCGAACACTGAAGCCGAACTGTCAATACAACCTGGATTACAATGAGGAGTTCTGCATAGCGGGTCTCAGGGCCCGCGTATTATGTGACCAAAACAATGTGAGCCTTTCATCTGTCGGGTTATTTGTAGTGGGAAGGTGTGAGATGCCACTTACCGCATTGAACATGAATTCAACTGTACTCTTGACCATTGCCGAGTATATACAGAGTGCAAGTGAGAACTATCTATTGAAAGAATTGCCATCGCAGTTACGAGAGCCCAAGAAACGGTTGAGCTGCGCAGACCCTTTGTCACCTCTGTGTTATTGTCTCTGTGAACAAGGGCAGGGAAGTAACGGGAAATAAAAGGTGCTTTTGCGCACAACTCGGATAAGTGGTTAGGTTGTGGGAGGTACAACTGTAAGAAAAAGCTTCATGACATGAGTCTCTGCAATGCTGTGCGGTTGAGACAGCTGTACCCTAGTTCCTTCAACTTTCGTGATTAAGTATATATTTATGTATGAGATTGGTAAATTTGTTGTTAATAAAATAAAGCCTGCTTGCCAGAGCAAAACATATGCAAATTACTCTGAAAGAAAACTGTTACATGGAATAAAATTTGTCCAGTTTTAGAGATTCGAAACTGAAGAACACTGCCGTGTCAGGGCATATTCTTTCAGCTGAATCTAATGTGTGGGTGCGGATAGCAGCTCAATGGCAGACTACTCTGTACTGAAGATTTAACTTGGACGAGTTGGTCAATTGTAATGAAGTAGGAAAACAAGCAAAGTAGATGGGACAATGACGAGAACAAACAATCCTACAGGGACACAAAATCAAAAGAAAGGCAATGTTCACAGGAAATTGGAGACTTGGAAGTAATGATCAAGGATGCATTAGGCATAATTTCCTACAAAAATAAAATTACTAGAAGGAACTGTAATGCTAGCGTCTATGGGAACTACAACCATGGCAGTCCAGTCAGCATGGGAATGATGATTAGTGCATGGATTTGCATAAGCTTTGTTCTACCCACTTGAAACGCTCTTGCGACTTTAGAAGTAATGCATCTTCAAACTATTGCATTATAAAAGCAATAATATGCAGTACTCCTGCTTGTGTACAGAATCCCGTTGCTTTCTAAGTTTAGAAATATAGGATTGCTTCAAAATTGAGGTTGTTAAATGCAGATACACAGAGGAAAGAAACAAAATAGGAGGGGCCTTGCCTTTGCGTTTTCGAAGCCGAATGTGCAGCCATCTTGGTATTCCATCTCCCTTTGTGTCTCCGATCAGCTCGCCGGAGCAGATGGGCGCAAGCTCTGAATTTGCAGTGTGAAGATCTGCCGGGAGCATGCATTGCTGGCGGACGTCTGAGCAAAACTTGCAAAACTTCTGTAACAGTTTTATTGAAACAAGCACGCCCCTGTCTTATTTCTCGTGGCACATTGAAGAGGATGGCGAAGACCCGCATGATGATTGCATGAGAGCCTGTGTCTCCGGCTGCCACTTGCAGTTCACGCACCACACTCCAAACGCAGTTTGCCTCACCAACGGAATGTGCTAGGCTCGGGCCAAAAACTTGTCTCAATTTTTTTGGAGGCTGAGAGCAGCAAGAGCTTCACAAGCGCAATTGCTGTGGAAACGAGGGTGTTTGGACCACCAATCCCAGTGCTTCTTTTGTGAAAAAAAAAAAAACAGCACATGACTTCCACCACGCCTTCTCTAACACAGCCGGGCTGACCACAGCCTCTCCTAATCTTTCGTTCCTCCGTGCAGATAAAGCACTGTAAACGAAGCCACAGGCAAGAAGATATGTGCTAGCCACCATTCCCATGCTAGCTGAGCCATAGCAGCGCCAGAGTTCTCTCTGGTAATTCTAGCAGGAAGCTCTCCATGTTAAGGTCCTGCCCGAGACAACCCTTGTTTGACCACTGTGGAGAGGCTCCAAACTCCTTCGCATCACCCACCTTCTGCTGCTGCGCACATGGTCACCAGTTTAAATCCCAGATGCCGCGGCCACTGTTTGATGGGAGTGGAATGCAAGAGCATACGTTTGTAGTGCTTGGGCTTGGGCTTTAAGGAACCCAGGCCGTCAGAATCAATGCAGATCCATCTGCTACGTTTCTCGCAGCCGCTCTGTTGCTTTGGGACATTGAACTCTGTTGATTAATCTATCGGTGAACCTTTCCATCGTCTGCCTTTTCCCCTTCAGCTTTTCCTACCTCAGCAGCAGAGCATTGTGGTGACTGCACCGACACTCCTTACCTCAGGCTGGAAGTGTGTGTCACTGAAAGCAATTACGCAGACATACTCTAGAAAACTTGCAATACGGGTGACTTTAGCATCATATTCGAGCTTGTTTGGTCGTTGATGCACCTACTTAGGACATTTGCTTCACAAAACCAACCTGTTTCTATCTCGCTCTATTTTTTCCTGTGCATATGATTGTGTGTTTTCTTGTTTATAGGGCGCCAAGAGTGACACCAGCTCCGACACATGCTCGGAGTCCCTTCTTACAGCCATTGAAGTTGCCACGGTAAACTTTCATTTTCAGTGCTCTAAAATGTTGAAGTGTGCCTCACAACAGGATGAAATGCACGCCTTGTTTGTTTATATATTTATGAAAGGGGGAGACGAGTGCACAATAAACAAAGACAGCATTGTCAGAGCAACTATGCCTCTATCTGATTAAAACCCTGATGAAGCAGCCCAACAGCGTATACTGCACTAAATTATTGCCCTGACTCTTCACACCATCTTTTTTCCACACTTTTCCGTCATTTTTCACACCATCCCGGCCTCGGCAGCCACATTTCAATGGGGGCAAAATGCGAAAACACTCGTGCACTTAGATGTGGGTCCACGTTGAAGAACCCCAGGCAATCCAAATTATTCTGGAGTCCTCCCACTACGGCATGCCCCTTTATCAGATCATGGTTATCATGGTTTTGTCATGTAAAACCCTATAATTTAAATTAATTTTTGTTAACCATCTTTTTTCACATCTCATCAGGAGTCCGCCATGCAAGGCAGCCTTGCTTTGCCGGCTATGTCCAGAAGTAGCCTTTATGAAGTCTTTTGCTTTTTGCATTGTCACACGCAGCATTGTTAGCCATTCTCACCATGGAAATAAGGAGACACTCATTTTTTTTACTGCCCTTATAAAGTAATGTACAGAGTAATGTATGTTTACAAGTCAAAACTGTGCTAGCTCGCATTGACGACAGGCAATTCTTGGAAATAATTTGTAATGCTGACCTAGACAGTAGAGGCCAATAAAACCAGCGTTGCGATTCTAAAGGGCGAGATACTTGCACAGACAACTTTAGCATTGACTGGTGTTAACTATGATCCCATGCTGCGATTTTGTGCTGTGAATAGCTGCTGCGATAGTGTGTCACTATCTATTGTTGAAACTTCATCACTCACCTGCCATAGTCATAATATTTGTTATTCCGTTCAGCCGCAGTGTTTGATCATTGACTGCTCTCTTGACTCGCTCTTCAAAAGTCTCTACAAAATCAATTTTCTGTTCATCTTTCTACCTACCTGCCCCAGTGTAGGGTAGCAAACAGGATTCTTTGTCCTTGTTGGCCTCTCTGCCTTTATCCTTTCTCTCACCTCTCCCTAATGTTGGATGCAAATTAGGGAAATTAGGAAGAGCGCACTGCATGACTATTTGAAAGGGAGATTTATCATGGTGCCAACTGCAGTTTCCAAATTCCAAGGCATGTAAAATGCAGAAATACGTTCGCGAGCCAATTGCTGTACTGATAGAGACGAATTTGTTCTGTTTAAGAGGGAAAGTCAAATTCTAGTGACTGTAGAAAGTAGAATTTTGATTTAGGGCTTGTATGTTTTTATTTTTTATTCTCAAATTGATAACAAACATTCAAGCATGAAGTTAACAAATCCATAACTGCCAATAACAGATATCGCAGTTCTTAAAGCTGCATCTGCTAGAATATCTCAAGTGGACAAACTTGATATTCTGTATTTACAGCTTGCTGGAAATTGTTAGTGTTTACGATGGTTTTGCAAAAGCTTTATTAATTAGTTGTATACTTCAGACTGGCTTCATTACTATATGAATTTTCTCTACTTTATGTTTATGACTAGGTATAGTTTACAGAATTGTGATATCGTTTCTTTTGCTGAATTGGAGCTTGTAGTTTATGCACTAGTTTTATAGTGTTGCAATTTTTAACGATATTGGGGGGGGGGGGGGGAATGGGCAGCCTAATTCAAAATCCCGTTTCCTACCCAGCATTGTAACTTCTTATTTTAAACGCACCAAACCTAATCCGCTTTGGTGCTGCAGTTGTCAAGAAGAACGATTTCTTCTTTCCCATGTATTTAAGTAAGAGCTCTCGAGCCAAGTTTTCTCAAAACTTCTATTGCCCATTGAAAGCAGAATTTTTATTCAAGTCCAGACTTTTCATTCGAAAGCGTCAAGTGGCTCATTTAGCGAAAAAGCCCGCGTCCGGCATCTGTGACAGCCTAATTTCCCACTGGCTGCGACACCGCGTCATGAGCACACATTGACGGAGTTCCCATTGGCTGCGACACCATGGCATGAACGCACCTCTATGGAGCTGAGCGGGCAAAACAGAACACCAGCACGCCAGGTGTTGCATGAGGGTAGAGGGCATCGCTGTGACACTGGGTCACCCTCGCTCTCAGAAGCCTGTGTCATCGGCACGTTCCATCTCCGCGCAAGCTCTCACCTGCATTCCAATTGCCCCTTAGTGAGGCCAAATCAAAATGCGCCAAGCGTCTCAACGCACTCGCTCGCCCACGAGGAGTTCATAGCTCGAAGGACCGCCACGCGGCGTTCAATGGGACATTAATGCTTTTTCACAACTCGTAAGGAGTGCTTGGATGTTCTCGGACTTTTTGATAGCTGAATATCTGGGGTTTAAAAAAAAGAGCAGCACGAAGTTTGCAAGTCCATAACTGTGACAAAGCAGATACTAGACTTACAAGAAATCATTGCAAGACTTTGATGCTCAATAAGTTAATGCTACTTGTAAGACGCTTCATTTGATAGTGGGGTGTCAGATGTCTTTACTGTTGGGTACGAGATATACCTTGTTATCCACCTCTAACTCCTTTGTCTAGGATCAAAAGGGTGTTGACGCCGAGGTGGGTGACAATGCTGATGAGCCGGAGCCTTCTGCTCCAGTAGCCGGACTTGATGAAGTGACGGGCACTGCAGCAAATTCCAAATTGGAAATTTCCAACGACAGGACTGCAGCCAAGGTATGTAAACAAATCCGCTTGAGTGTATTTGTTCAGCTTCCCTCCCTGCCCCGTCAGAAATGGCATGGCACTAATTGACATGCGTGGTTCCGGCTTGCGCCAACACAAGCCTTCAAGAGGCAATAAAGAGAAGCACACAATTACATTAGACCAATAAAGCTTTCGTCCAGAACCACATTTTTGTTCATTTTCGTTAATTAAGTTGAATATTTAGTAGACAAGATGGAGGTCAAAGTTCAATTTCTTAAAACTACGCACCAGAACATCAGTGCTGGTACGTTAGTGAAGTGACGCTGGTTTTAAAGTACTGCTGAACCTGGACATAATGAACTTCAGTATAACGAAATTCTTTGTGTAACAGTATTTCACCTTTCCTAACTTACTGGCCATAGAACGCCATGTATTTAGAACCCCAATATAACGAAGTGTGTTTATACATGATTTCGATATTAACAGAATTTCACTGTCGCCACGAAGGAATACCCAGACGATAAATGCAAATTTCCGCTGACCCAGATGGTCGAATGGTTCAAAAACAAGCAGCTGCTCTGGAACGCACCTCTCAAATTGCATGGCCTGACCCCAGAAGCAGAGCGGCGTCCTGTTGTGTATAAAGTTAATGCAATAAAATCCTATGAAGTTACACGCGCTGTATGTTTTGGTGCAAGTGAAAGTGTGCGAGGGCGAGCCAAAAAGTGGTGGCTTGATGAGCACTGTCTTCCTGTGCAAGCAAGGGGAAAGGGGGATGTCAAATTGCGATAGCGCGATCAAGCAGACACATGAGAGGGAGTGGGGGAGCAGGTTGATGCGTGTCTCCTTTTCAAGTGCAGCTGCAGCTGCGCATGGCTCTCCATGCAGCCGAGCGCATATGTAGGCTGTGTGCCCTTATAGAGGTAATCTGCTGTGTGTGCAAACAGAGGCCGTGCCGAGACTGTGTGGCATGATGTACTCTGTCTTGTGGTGCGTTTAGTTCTGGAGGTTGCTTCATCTCGAATTTTGGACTCGTTGAAGTGAGAGGCAGGCAAAGCGTTCGCACCTCACATGGATGGCTTCGCTTAATTCGTACCACCAATGTGAAGATATGGTCTACACGGCATAGAGCCGTATCTTTCATCGCCAACTCTCAAATTCAACGAAATGGAATTTTTTTCGTCATTCGAGTTTGCTTTTTTTGACTGCCCGATTTATTCAGAAGATCTTATGGCCCCTTCCGTATAAAAAGAAACAGACAGGTGACTGTACTTATTTGCGTAAATGGCAGCATTTCAATGTAGCGAAACGAATTGCCGATTTTACCGATTACATTATATCAAGGTTTAATTGTATATCTTTGTACCTATTTGAACAGTTAGGGCTCACTAAACGTTCTTGAAAAAGTGGTTAGTTTATACTGTAGTTTCTCACTGCTTTTTTTTTTTTTTTTTAAAGAAACTTAACTAGGCCTGAGTTGGCTACGCCGCAGTCCGTAACGTCATGGCAAGCTGGTGCTGAAAATACAAGGCAGCGTCACCAGCCATTTTTTTTTTTTCATTTTTCCTTGCTTACGAAACGTGCTTATCACATAAAAAATGACTCTTTCTTAGTATTGTGGAAAGGTAATTTACTAATACAGCTCAAACTATTTCTCTCTTTAGTGTCCCTTTAACGGAAACAAAGTTTAGATTGAAGTATTCTTTCAGTGTTGCGTTCGTTCATTCGAAAGAACAAGTTAAACGGAAGCTTCGGCTCGGGTGCTCGTATCTAAATACATGTAAAAGGAGAATTCATTTTTCTCAGCAACACTGCACCAAATTTGACAAGGTTTGTTGCATTTAAAAGAAAAACCTAAAGTCTAGTGACTGTTGGCTTCAAATCTTTTATTTAGGTCGTAAATTTTTTAATTAAAAATTGGCAAAAATCGAACATTTTCAAAAAATGAAACTATCCAGTTCAGAATTGTAAATCAGCAACAAACAATGGTAATACAGTTCTGTGAATTGTATCTGATAGTACATATAAAGCGGACAAAATTGATATGTTACGCAGGAACCTCAAAGAATTTAGTAATATGGAAATGCAGCTTTTGCAGAACCCTTGTAAACAACGTAACAAATTCACGTAAAATGTAGAATGATATATCGAATTTGTTCGCTTTCGATGATGTTATGGATGCCATTTACAGAACCGCGATATCTGTTCTTGATGCAGAGCTATGAATCTGTAAACTACAGTATGTGCTTCTATTTTTTTCATGCTTTCAAATTTTTGAAAATTTGTTTAACAAGATTCAGGACATGAATCGAAATTCCGCTTCCAATAGACACTAGAATTTGACTTTCTCAAATGCAACAAATTTCATTAAAATCGGCCCAGGGGTTATCTCAGGAAAACGTTTTTGCGTTTTACATGTATTTGAATAGGCTGCGTCAGTGTTGGGCCTGAGCTAAAGCTTCCTCCTAATTTTTACTGCTGAATTTCATAGTGATGAAAATAGATATAGCGAATCATCGGATATAATAAAGTAAATTAAAATTTTCTTGGCCATGCTTTATATTATTGAGCATTCTACTGCTACAGTGAAACCGAAAAGGCTATATCAGATGCATGCAACATCAGTTACAGGAAAGTTAATACCTGTTCATTCACAGCTCAACATCTGTAATCTTGTACCAAAATGTCAGATACTTGGCAAGAGTAACTTTACATGGCACATTCTAAATGTGCATGCACATTTTGGCCAGCAGCTTCGCTGGCCTGAAACCAACAAGCCAGCATGTTGATCCAATGCAATCGTACCATACGAATGTTTGTACAACAGTGGCAGTGGAAAGCATATTTTTGTAATTTAGCATTGTTCACTTGCCAGATATCAGCACGGCAAGCTCCCTACAGGTTGTTAAAATAAGCAGGACACTTTTGCTGGTTCGTTCGAAGCTCTGCACTTGCTTCCTTCACCTATGCCCAATTATGACAGCTGTAGCCATTTTAGTATGTTTCAAGTGTAATGTACAAACATAGTTGACCTAATATTTCCATTTAGTGTCCCTTTAAGGGCAATCCTTACCTGGCATCTCTGGCCTAAATTACATGACAATGTATAAATCTTTTGTTTGGCACCCGTTGAACCAATTGAAATGTTTGGGACGTTTGTTTATTCTAACTGGCAAGATTCTTTAAAATTTTATCAACTCCTTGGAAAATGTTAAAGAAAGATGAAAAAAGCATGAAGTTTATAACCCTGTAACTAACTATGCGAATGAAAAGATACCCCGATAGTGCTAACTTGATCAGCAGGCCCTTATCATAATTTGCAAGTGCGTTTTCTGCATTGCACGTTTGCCCAACCAATGGTGGCACCAGTCTTGTCATAAATGAAGACAAAGTTCTTATTGCATTTGGTCAGTTGCGCATGGTTTTATCATGAGAGCCACATCTATACATTCCATGTCATCAGACAAATTGGGGTCGTATGCATTGATTGCAGAAAATGACCACATTAGCTTGATAATCTACTTTGTGGGAAAGCTAGTTTTCCGATTATGACAAGGGCCCATTAGGGTATCCACAATGCACAAATCTTATAAATGTATGCTGCCACTATAAGGTATTATACAGTTTCTGATTTCTACAGAGCTTGCGTAGACAGTGTTTGTCTTGCTTAAGCATTACACCAATCCATTGCATTTCTCTGCACTGCACGATTTAGCAGTGCACTGAAATAAGAAAGTGGGGCATATGCACGAAAGCATCAATTGCATTTCTTTGTTTCTTTTTTTTTTTTTCACTTTTCACAGTCTCAAAATGCCAAGGCATGCAGCAGCGAATACCAGTCCAGCGGAAGCTTCACTATGCCCGAGATGCCCAACCTCGACTACACTCAGACCGACAGCTCGCAAGGGACCGAGCCTTGTGCGGGCGCTGACCGTGACGCTCAGACGAACCAAGAGGGCGCTGGAGCGGGTGCTCCAGCTGCACCAGTTCCCGAAGGTGGTAACGCCCCTGCAGCGAAACATACGGGTGCGTTTCTCTGTGCCCCGACACAGCCATACTCCGACGCTGCCTGTGGCGGAAATGCTGGAGACACTTTGGAGCCTGCCATGGCAGACAAAGAGAGTCGTTTGAATGCAGAAACACAACCTTATGCAGGCAGCACTGAGTGTCCCGAAGTGCCTTCTTCAAACTGCGGTGAAATAAACAATGCGGAGGTGGATGAAACAGATCGGCTCAATGCTCCAACGCAAGCATACGAAGATGATCCATCTGCGGAGGCCGAGCGCCTGAACGCGCCCACGCAAGCATACACAGAGCAGGACGAGGACGAGAGGTTGAACGCAGTAACACAGGCGTACACAGCAGACGCCGACCAGGAAGAAGAGGAGAGGTTGAATGCAGTGACACAGCCGTATGCAGCAGACGTCGACCAAGAAGAACAGGAAAGGCTGAACGCAGTAACACAGCCATATGCAGCAGAGGTCAGCAAGGAAGAAGAGGAAAGGCTGAATGCAGTGACGCAGCCGTATGCAGAAGACGTGTACCAGGATGAGCACGACAGACTCAACGAAGTCACACAGTCATTCAATGACAAAGCAGAGGAAGACAACACGGAGGATGGCTCCGCGTGTGCTCCCACACAATCGGAGGAGAGACACCGGCGCCTCCTGTTGGGTGCAGCTGAACTCAGCTTCGTCCTATGCGAAGCATCCCAGCCGTGCCGTGACGACGGCGGTGATGATGACGAGGAGGAGGAGGAGTTCTGCGCACCGACCCAGAAGGATGATTCTCCGCCCCTAAAAGTTCACGCCCTGTTGAAGTTCCGCAGAGAGAGAGGAGCAGTGGCAGAAGAGGACGACGACAAGACACCGCCGCTGTCACCAAAAACTACCATAGATGAGACTCCACCACCGTCCCCTGGCTTTGTTCCAGAGAGCGATCCCGAATATGACGATGGTGAAACAAGCATGGTCACAGCCCGGCACTCGCCTTCAATTTTCGATATGACCAGTGCGTCTGTTTACGAAGACTGTGTGACACCTGGTGCCGCCAATGGCTCGCCCATCATCGGAACCATCGGTAAGGTGTCGGGCAAGCGACCAAAGAGGGGCATGAGTCTCAAGAAACCCACTTGTGACACTGTTCTAGAACTTCCCAGTCAAGAAAGCACTGCAGACGCAGAATGTATGCAGCAACAGCAGCAAGCTTCCTCGCAATCTAAGGCATCCAAAAAACTAACTTACATAGAAGAAGCAGATGACAGCAGAGATTTGAGTGCAAAGACAACAGATACCTCTCTGGCTGAGCTCTCAGTAGATGGGGCTGAACACACCACCAAGCATTCAAGCATCATAACTACTTGCAGCCCACCAAAGGTACCTATGGAGCTGCAAGAAAGCGCGGGTACTGATAAGAAAAGCGCGACTACTGATGACTGTGACATGCCTCTACTTCATATGAGCGAGAGTACAGACCTTGACACAACTGCTACCGATAAAGAAGATGGTACAGCTCAAGATCCTGCTGTAAAGGAGGGAAAAAAGGCTCTCGAAGCCTGCACAAGCAGTGAAATGCCAGCAGACGCTGGCACTGGGACGTCTGAACAAGCTTGCAGCCGCAAGGAGGAGACACTTGAAAAAGACAGACCAGCCAGCATTTCGTCCGAAAGCGAGGAAGAAAGCAGTAGAGTTTCCAGAAGAAAGGGAAGGAAGGAACCGTCATCAAGAACGACTCGAACAAAGAGGAAAGTGGCAACTCCGCAAGATGAAAAAGAAGCCCCCATAGAGAACACTGCTGCGCCGGCACGAAGGAGCAGTGGGCGTCAAAATGCTGGCTCAAGGATGAAGTCCCTTTTGTCCTTGGAGAAAAGGACTTCTGCATCGGGAGATTTCGAGGAGAGTGCACTTTCACAGGAAGTTAACGACAAACGAGACGCTCCCAAGGATGACGCAGCCATAGAAGAACCACAAGGGAAAGCAGGCAGATCCAGAACAAGGCGTGGGCTGAAGGGCAAAGCTACCGCAGAAGTTCCTCCTCTACCTCCGGAGGACAGTCTGGCCAGTGCCAGCCAACCAAAAGTTGTGTCCAGCTCAAATGAAGATAAAGACGAGAATGAAGAGCCTTCAATGAAGCCTAGTGAGAATGGCTCTGAGGGTGAGGCAGACGGCCGTGAGGGCACTCATGCTGACAAAGAAGAGTGCCCACCAAAGAGAGGGCCTTTGGTCGACCGGGAAGATGATAATGCAGAGGACGTCGTGAGCACGGCCTCGCTAACACCATCTTTGGGCGATGGCGACAACAATTTCACAAACGCAACCATTGACACCTGTTTCTCTGAACCATTCCCCACCTTTTCAGAAGTGATGGCAGAATGCCAGCCGTTCATTGAAAAGACAGAGGGCCAAGATGAGAAAAGTGAGGCTGCAGAAGCACAAGAAGAGACAATGGTTGACCTGTCAGATGAAAGCAAAGCCGAAGCCCCTGCCACATCAGAGCCAGAACCCGTAGCCGCCAAAGAGCAATCTCGAGCTTTGCGGTCAAAAAACCCGAAGGAAGGAGTGGCAACGAGAAAGCGAAAAGGATCAGAAGCGGTGGAGGAGTTGCCTTCAGCACGTGGCAAGGCCACTCGAAGAGGTGCACGAAAAGGGCCACTTGCAGGAGCTGAACTGCTTGCGGAAGAATCTCCAAGCGACATTGAGCAGCCAGAGGTACTACAGTCGGCCTCGCCACAGCAGTCGAACATAGCCAGGCGCGGACGTCCTCCCCGCAATGCTGTTAGTAGGAAGACTGCGCCTAGGCTTGTGGTTACCAATATCGCGGAAGACACAGAACAGTCAGAAGGGGAGCATGATGCAGGCAGCCTTTCAGCGCAGGAGACTGAAAGCATTGACGGAACAACATCAGAAACGTCTGAGAGTTTAACACCTTCTCGAGGAAAAGCCGCTCCACGTCCCCGCTTGTCAAAAGCTCCCCTGTCAAAAGACCCGAAGGAAGAAGTGGCCACGAGAAAGCGAAAAGGACCAGAAGTGGCAGAGGAGTTGCCTTCAATGCGCCGCAAGGCCACTCGAAGAGGTGCACAAGAAATGCCGCCTGCAGGGGTTGCGCTATTGGCGGAAGACTCTCCAGGCGACGTTAAGCAGCCAGAGGCACCACAGTCAACCTCACCACAGCACTCGAACATAGCCAGGCGCGGACGTCCGCTCCGCAGCACTGTTGGCAGGAAGACAGCGCCTAGGGTTGTGGATACCAAAATCGTGGAGGACACAGAACAATCGGAAGGGGAGGCTGATGCTGACCGCCTTTCTGCCCAGGAGACTGAAAGCATTGAGGGAACACCACTGGAAATGTCGGAGAGTTTAACACCTTCTCGAGGAAAAGCCGATCGTCCCCACTTCTCAAAAGCTCCCCGGTGTGGTGCTAGAGGCAGAAGGCAGTTGCTGCTGCTGGATGCTGAACAGGCAGATGAGGCTGCTTCGAAAGACGAATCTGACCCAGACCGCCTTTCAGCACGAGACACCGAAAGCATTAATGGAACACCATCAAAAACACCAGAAGAATTAACAGCCTCTGAAGGAAAAGCTGTTCCTTCTTTGTCAAAGGCAACCCGTCGTGGTACAAAAAATGCAAAGCAGTCATTGCAGCAAGATGTGAAAGAGGCAGACAAGGCTGCTTCAGATGGCCTAGTAGCTGGAAACTCTGGAGAAGAGCTACACAACGTAAGAACTTCTCAGCGTGGAAAAGCTAGCACGAAGATCCGTTCAGGTCAAGACAAGGAGGCAGACAATGGGGCAGCGGCGGATGTCTCTTTGACTAGTGTAGAGTCATCCCAGAGCTCACAAACGCCTCGGCGGGGAAGAAGAGGGGTGAAACACTCGCAAGAAAAAATTGAGCCGCCTGTTCAAAGCAGGTTGAACGACTCAACGCAGTCACTTTCCACGGAGCCTCAATCGCAGACCTCTCGAAGTTCCCAGCTGGGAAGGCGAAACACGAAGCAACCTGAAACACAGGAAAACTTGCCCTACGAGGAGACTGATGACAGTCTAACTGAGGGGGAAGTGCATGGTAAAAAACTGTTGAGGAGTGGAAGGAAGGGTACAAAGTTGTCTCAGGAGACAGCGAGCAAAAGTGTTGCCATCGGAAGAGAAAGCAATCCTGAACCTGCAGATCATGAACTGCAAACTGGGAGAACTCGGTGTGGTAGAAATGCTGCCGAACCGTCCCAAAACGAGCAAGTCATGCCAACTCCAGAAGCTACAGGAGACCCCTCGGAGAACACGGGCACAGAGGCAGAACCTTTGAGCTCGCAAACCCGGCGCGGGAGAAAAGGGCCGAAGCAAACTCGAAATCAGCGTAACAACAAGAATGCCCCTGAAGACAGCAATGTGAAAGAGACTTCCGAGGTGCCCAAACAACCAAACTCGAGAAGTTCAAAGCCATCAAGGACGACAAACCTTTCTCTGCCCAGGCGCACTGCAGCAGCTAGTTCCATGGAAGTTTCCGTCAAAATGGAGCCACCGAGTCCAGGAACATCCCGGTGCAGCAGCACAAAGACTGCACAAATCCAGCTAGAGGAAGCCGAGCACCTGGGCAACAGTGACTCTGCTGAAGTCCATTCAAAGCCCAAGCGCAAGGTCACCGAGCTCAAGTGCGAAGATATCTCAGAGGCTGAGCCTGTGAGCGCACGGTCTACGACTCGACGTCAACTGTCCAAAAAGCCAGCTCCCGCACCGGTGACGAGAAAGAGGGATGCGCGGCGGACTGGCAAAAAGGAAGACCCAACACTAACTTCCGTGGCGCCTGTGCTCGAGGCTACGGAAGAGACTTCTCCACAGTGCTCCCTGCGAAGGGTTGACAGGAAGAGGCATGTCGCCTCAATGAGCTTTGGTGTAGCAAGGCACGAGTCGGATGATGACGCCTCTGGCAACGAGGAAGAGACTTTGGACGAAGTAACAGTGATGCTTGGGCCTAAGTCTCGGCGAAAGGCACCGGTGAAGGAAGTCGCTGTCAAGCAGGAAATGGTAGAGGTGTGTTCCTTTCTCTTCTTCCTGCTTTCCTTTTAATATCTTTCAAATAGTGTATATCCCAAACCACATTAATACCTCTCGTACTACTCTTCATGCTTCTTCGTGCTTGCCTTGCTGAACTTACATCAGTTAGCTCATTTTTATTACATTTTTCTTTTTGCTTTCATTGTCTAGTAGAAGGAAGTACGGTAGGTGTCTCACCTCTAAGGTAATTGGATCTTTCTCTGGCTGCTATCTGGAAAAGGATAGGAGCCATCATTTGACTGCCGTCTCGTGTGTTTGCTACGTATGCAGTGGTGTAATTTTTTTACCATGCGTGATAACACAGAGCACTTGGGTGACATACTGTCTCCTTGGTGAAGTAGCATATTCTCTCCCTGAAACAATACATGTTGGCTACTGCCATTAAAAATTGAGGCACTTCATCTAGCGGCATCATAGCTACCCTAATTAGTGGTATCCAGATCACACTCTCAGTGGGAGCTCCCTCAAAAAATCTTTTGTGTGCTAAAGGTGCTGGAGGCGACTTCAGGAATCGGAAACACACATCCACTGTGCTTTGGAACCTTCCACCTTGCCAAACCATGCACTGCATTGACAGCCATCGGTCACATCAGGCAACCAGAGAATAGAACCAGAGAGTTCCTTTATTGTCTGCCTCTGATCACCTTGCTCTTGAAGCCAAATGAATAGAAGCTTCATGGAAAGATTAGTAGGTACAATGGGCTTGCCCTCCTTCGTTCTCTGGGAACACGAAGCTGTCTCTCATTGCTGATTGGCTGACATAAGCGCTACCTGTCGCTGCCCTACCTTTCCGTGTTCTCTCAATAAGTTTGTTGTGTGCTTGCAGGAAGCACCAGTGAGGCGGGGCAAGAGAAAAGCAGATGTGCCTGTAGTCAAACCTGAAGTGCCACGAAAGGCGAAGTCTCGGCGGGACGAACAGGCGGACTCTTCTCTGGCCCCCAAAAAAGTCGCGAAGGGGAAGCCAAAGGTGCTCTTCACCGGAATTGACAGCACAAGCGCTGAGGAGGTACTGATTCCTCTCTTTTGCATACCATGGGGCTTGACAGTCTCTACGGTGTGGATCTTTGGTTACCCTTTGTTGCATAGTATTACATATTACATGATGTGTGACACATAGGGCGTGGTATGCAACAAGCTTTCTCAATGTGATCATTAGTAGGGGAATGAGGCAGGCATCAGGCCTGGAGCCAAAGTTTCGACAAGGGGTCAACCATTTTTTTTCGTCTGAGATGGTTGGTTTGTGATTACAGTGGCCTACAGCCTAAGTTCACAAACAGGACGTGGGAAGTGAAACTAAGCATGGCTGGTCGTGCGTAGGGTCGCTTCCTTCATTTCCTGTTTGTAAATTTAGCCTGTATGCTGCAGTAATTAAACAAGGGGACCTGTTTCGTCAGGGCCCTTGACAACTTTCAAGGAGTAACTTTGGCTCCATGCTGAGGCTTTCCTCCTTCCCTCTTGCTGATCGCTCCAAGTTTCTGTATACCTGTAGCCATTTTGTCTTGTCTGAAGTTTTATCAACACCATTTCATGCACGTGCACACCGTATGGTTGGTTGGTCATCACACGAGCGGCGCTCTTGTGTCAACACTAATGGTGTCGCTAGGTCTAGTCACCTGCCCCTGCTACTTCAACGGTGGCCTCCAATAATTGCAGAATACATTTTTAAAGCGAGGCTTTCTTTGCCTACCATCCCATGGTGTAGCCTGGGTTGGTCAGTAAGTCACTGGTCAGGTTTTCAATAAGTAGATTCATCGTCACTCTTAAGGGGGGGGGGGGGGGGGTAAAGACTTGTCCAGCGGTGGGATTAGAAATTCAGTCTCTCAGCACAGCAGCCTGGTGCTCTAGACGTTAGGCCACAATCACACGTACACTTTTATCATGCCGACGTCAACTAGCTCTTTCAGATGAATGGCATGTGTTATGATGATTTCCATGCCACAGCACATGCCCATGAAGCAGGCAGTACATATTGTGCCCATGCCAACCAGCTCTTCGCGATGATCGCCACATGTTGATGATTAGGATTTTTATACTATGGTCATATACCCACAACAGGGAATCAGCCAAGAAGCTGCTGGTCTATCTTGAATAAATTGAGAATAAATGAAGAAATACAAGCCAATATAAGAGTATTACATATTATGAGTATGCGAGAGCACATGTGTGCATAGCAATTTCCCTTACGCCAGAGATGCAGGAACGAAATGGGAAAAAAATAGCATTTCGTGAACCATTTCACATAGATCCCAAAATGTGTGTTGAATCTGCTTTTTTTTTTTTTTTTTTCTGTCATTGTGTCTCATCCTCAGGATAACTTTACACAAGAAGAAAGGCTGCTGATGCTCTCGCACCAGGCTGTGACTGAAAATGTTACTGAAAGCATTGGCATGCTATCACACACACGTAAAAACAAAGAGGACAACAGAAGCGCCGACTTTTTTGTTCCTACTTTCGCCTGCCTGCCTGCCTGCCTTTCAGTGACATGAATCCCTGCGAGCGTTCTCAACTTTCAGTCGTTCTATGCCATGAAACTTCATGGGATGAGAATGCATGCTGGCTAGTGAAATTCAGTTAACTAGTTCTGTTTAAATGAGGGAGTCAGTGACTACAGCCAAACCTTGTTATAAGGAAGTCGCATCTGCCACAAAACAACCTTCACTATATATTCAGTGTTTGTTGCAAGCATATATTTGTTTCATGCTGATATCAGCAGGAGACATTTTAGGTGTACCTACTTTGTTGCATCAAGGCTCAACTGTACTTTGAGCAGATATTTATGAGCGGCAATAGTTTGAGGCTGTCGAATATTAAGAAAAAAAAATTGAATGAAATTGAGTGCAGGTGTTGGTTGATAGTGTGCTCGTTTTGTAAAATTCTGCTGTGCAACCCACCAGCGTAGTGTGCTTTGTTCGTGGCACCATTTCCCACTGAGCGCCTATTGGCCGCCTCACAGCCAATATGTAGCCAACAGTACCTGGGCACTGGTTCCTAGTTTTAACTGTTATTGTGCTGCAGCTGTAACTCGCGCTAGAAGTTGACAGTTATCACCGCTTTCTGGTTCCCAAGCAGGTGGTAAGAGACCTAGGTGGGGCCATCGCGACCAACGCTTCTGTGTGCACGCACCTGGTCACCGACAAGGTGAGGAGCCATTTGGCAGGCAACTTGTTTTTCCTCTTGCCCTCTTTCCTCTCTTTGCTATCTCTCTCTCTCTCTCTCTCTCTCTCTCTCTCTCTCTCTCTCTCTCTCTCTCTCTCTCTCTGCCCTCTCAACTGCTCATTTGCTTCATGGTGTCACAGTGCATACAAATTGGTAGGGGAAAGAACACATGACAAAGTTGCATAATGGATTTTTCTTTTTCTTTCTGGCTAGCCTGATATCGTTCTGAGGATGTATTTATTACAAGGGAGAATGTCTAGTGCTTCAAGACTGGAAACCTGGGCTGTTAGTAGTTTGTGTTTAAGATGGATGCCAACCTGTCTTCATCACCCCCCTTCATTTCTCCATGTTTTCGTATCTTGGTGCGAGCCATTTCATGACACTGTCTGTTACAGGTAGAGAGGTAGTCAAATGTCAGTTTAACCTAATTTTACTGAATTTTCTTTAATGATATGCCTTTGGTTCCCCGACGCTCAGTCATGGAACTTAACGCATTGAAAACCTCTTGAGCAATGAAGTGAACTGGACATCTCGCCTGATTAACCAACGGCTGGGGGAGAAATGTAGGTAAAATATGAAAATGCCGGGTTTCAGTTCAGGTGACGGATGCCATTGAGCTGTTGAGGTTTGCCACTTCCATGAAGGAACACAAGGCATCCACAATGGGCTCCCTGTCTAAGATAAGTGGTCACGATAAGTCTGTAAGGGAGGCACTAGATTGTATACCTTCTTATTGTTGCTTAATAAATATGGCACTCACATGAGTGTTTTTAAGTGTTCTTGATTTAAGAGTTCTCGTTTTCACAAAACAGTTTGCGGGTCCTATCATCTTTGTTAAATTGGGGTTTAACAATAGATCTTTTATATAGGGATGGCTCATTATTAGCCCGTTTCAGGGAAAGGGCTGGAGGAGAAAGCTTTTGCTCTGGACTTCTGTTTTTAAATGTGTGCGAAACGCAAAAATAGTAACGTAATGTCATTAGGCTAACATTGAATGCATTTGAGTGAAGCCTTGTCTTATTTGAAAATAAGATTTTGGGGTCCATTGGACACAAATTTTGAGTACCTTAAAGGGGCCTCGAGCCACTTTTTATTGAAGTCGAGAAATGCATTTGAGTTAAACTGCAATATTTCAGAAATACTTTACAACAAAATACTCCGATGCCTCCAGCAGAAGCGCAATTATTGACATTCAACGATTGCCTTTGATCCCGTTCGCGGTGCTCCTGCTCGTTCTTGAACGCCTTGCACTGTGAAGGCTACGGTGGAGTGAGGCATGCCCACAATGCTCCGCCCACTGGACGTCGCTGTGGTGCACAGCTCAAATTTGATTTTGGATGTTCGTGTAGATGCCATTACTTCCGATTTTAGCGCCCACAACGCACCGCACTTGGAGGCTGTACCTCAACTTACGGTTGAGTTCGCGGTATCTCGTTCCTTTGCTCTGCTACGGTGTACCACTCAACTAAGCACAGCTGTGTTCTCTCGCACCGAGTGGCGAATAGCACATTTCCTTTTGCACTTATCTCTGTGGCAATCACAATTTTCATTGGTTGAACGAAACGTCCTTACGTTCGCTCGTAACAAGCTTAGATAGACCGTGATGACAGCACACCTCGAAGCAGTGCAACTCTGAAAGCGAACAACCCGTTCCAGTTGGATCTTGGTGCTCGGACAGGCTTGCCGCATGCCTGGTGCCACATTGCCCAGAGACCACTCGAAGCGTGCAGTTGTCCTCAGCGAAACCGCAGTGAGCTCAGCGAGCTGACTTGTCGTGACACCCCACGGCAGCCGCAGTATCTACACCGAGTGGCAGATACAGCTAGATGCAACTGCAGTGCGTTTGCAGTATGTGCATGACAGGGCTGGAGTGCACACTCGTGCTTGTGTGCAGACCAGCATTGTCCTGCACCAGCTTGACGGACGGATAGTACCACATTCAAATTGCACATTTCAGAGCGCTGTCAATAGCTCAGTAAGAAACGATGTCTGGCAAGGCATCTAGCCACAAGCTGCCAGGAGCTGGCAGTCGTACATGTGTTCTGACCTTAAGTTCCACGTGGTTCGAGGGTATTCGAGTGCTCAAAACTAACCGAAATTGGAGAGACCTGATGGCTACGACACCACTAAGCAGTGTTGCCAAAGATTCGTTCCCACCGAGGTGGGCGCGGCCGAGTATGAGCAGACGACAGTCGGCTTCTTCTGGAAATGTGTAGTACTTGTTGAAATTCGGAACGCAGGACTTTCCTTACTTCAGCCTTGTTCGGTAAACTGCGGCAATAGATATACACAGTAATTGGAAGAAAGGAAGAAGCGCACTGATCCAAACACCCTTCTTGCTTGATGTCGGCTGTCAGCTAATGGCAGTGCTTTGTGGGAATCTGCCTGCTGGCACATTAGTCCAGGGTTAACAAGTTGGCTGCAGCATCTCCTCTTGAGGTCCAAAGTGCTGTGTGTCGCGACTCGCTGTTGAGCTACATTTCATGTCTCGCATGTGCATAGTGATCCACTGCTAAGTCCCTGGTGAGTCGCACTCCTTTGAAACTTTCTTGAGCACCAGACAAATGGTGCCGCAATACGTCGAATCAGAAGCAACAAAAATTTTTGCTCTTCATTTATTTCTAGAAAAGATGGCACTTGCCCGCTACAGAAAAGCCCTTCTACAGCCGCACATGGGGTATAACTGCTTTGATGCGCCCATTGCCCACATTGCAGTGAATGTGTTAAAGAGCTCCTCACAAGTGACAGTATGTTGTCAAGTTTCACTCTTTTCTTGCAAAACAACTTTGTACTGTGCGGCAACTTACCGTCGCCTGCGGGCTGGTGAATTACCCTTCAGGTGATGACCACTAATGGCATCTCTTTTGAATTGGTGTGGAAACAAATAACCTCACGTAACCTCTGTGTGCTACTTATGTGTTACCTTATCTTAATCTAGTATTCTACCTATCCCTGCTTTGTTTTGTAAATTTACCTATGCTTGTGGCAGTCACATCCCTATCTCATCCCTGCTTTGTCTAGTTTATTGTTACCTGACCTTTCCTCTTTTTCGCTGTGTACCACCGGCAGTTTCGAAGAACGGTCAAGGCACTGTGCTGCATCGGAAAGGGCACGCCAATCGTCGACGTAGCCTGGATAAAGAAGTGCCAGGAGGCCGGAGCCTTTGTGGGTCAGTTTGAAGCTTTCTCTTGCTAGATTTTGAACGAATGACAAGACTGCACATTGTTGTGCACGTTAGCCTTAACTACTCGGGTTCTCTAAAATTCCAACTAAACTGTACAATACGGTTGTCTTTTAAAACAAATGTATTGACATATATTTTCAAAGTTGCAGACGCTCTACCACATGCTTCACACATGCAAATGATCTCTTTTAGCAATTATGGAGGTTGGAAAACAAAGATGGCGTTCACTGCCGTGATGGAGGTCTCGAATTTTATCCCAGCTACAGTGGCTGCACTTCGATGGGGACAAAACGCAAAAGTGCTCGCATGTTTAGATATAGGTGCATGCTAAAGAACCCCAGGTGGTAACAATTAATCTGGAGTCCCTTTCTACGGTATACGGCCTTTCAATGGCGTGGGGTCTTTGTCGGCACAAGGCTCGTTCATGTCGATAGGACCGATCGAAACAATAATGGATTGGCTGTGCGTTTGATTTCTACTTTGTTTAGGAGCAGCGATGTCACTTGTACTTTAGTTTTCTACTTTGAATCCTACTAGAGCTGGACTTCCGATTATAATGAACACATAGAAGACAACAAATCATAGGACATAAAGTAAAGTAAATCTCAAATGTTTCATCGACATTGGCATCCAACCCATATGGGCTTGCAACAAACATTGGATATAATAAAGCTTTTTTTAGTGTTAGGTGCAACTTTGTGATAACAAGGATTTAATTGTAACATAACTGTGTTTTCAATCAATCATCTGAGTGCACAGCTGTTGCTTTCAGTTTGTACCTGGGCCAAGCCAGAAGAAGCAGTTCAAATTAACCCTGTAATGGCGTACTTACCATATATAGTATCAGGAATCTTTTTTAGCTGCACCAAATTTTTGCAAAAAATTGCCTGTGGGAGATAGCACAATTCTTGTAGTACTGTTTGAGATGTTAACCAACAAGGATAAGTGACGGAATTAACATGCAGTGAGCCCCCTCTGTCTCTCTATCTCTCTCTTCCCCTTCCTTAAAGGGACCCTGAACCACTTTCTATCGAAGTGGAGAAATGCATTTCAAGTGAAAATAGGCTATTTCAGAAATACTTTGCTGCAAAAAGTACTTCAGTGCGTTCAGCAGAGGCAGAGTGATTGGCAATCAAACACGGCCTCCGCTGTGCTCCCGTTCCTTCTTCAGTGCCTTGCACTGCGAAGCCTGTGGTGCAGTGGGGCGTGCCCACAACACTCCACCTTCTAAATGTCACTGTGGCGTGCAGTTCAAATTTCATTTTGAATGTTGACGTAGATGCCACGACTTCCGCCTTTGGCGCTTACGATGCGAAATGCGGTTGTCGTCGGTGAGCCGCAGTGCGCTTAGCCAGTGGACTCGCGGCGGCCGCGGTATCTACGCTATGTAGCCGACTGCAGCTTGATGTCAGCTATCGGCAAATAGTAGCCGTCTAAGGAAATGGCGAAATAGTGTGTCCGATGACGAAATAAAGTGTCCAGAAGAGAGTGAGGACAGGGCCTACTGTTGAAAAGAGAGAGTTTGAGAGAAAGGTGACTTCGCGATTCGCTTGCGGGCTCCACACACCGCATACGACAGCAAAACTTGGCTGAGATGTTCACTGCAGCGTATGCTGCCCGCGGACTGGGTTTTTTCGCCAAGCCCGAGGGATGGTTCAGTGCCCCCCTGTAAGCAAGTAAGTCGTAGGAATTGGTCAGGCAAAAAGTGGCTCTGTTTGCATGGCCTTGAGGTTCCCCAAGGTTGCCCAGAAAAACTCCAAATTTTTTTTTTTTTAACTTGGCAGTTGTTTTGGGCTGGAGGTAGGCAGCGCTGCTAATCATGGTTGCAAGCAACCTTGAAAGCAGGTGCTCTCTGTTGAGTGTTTAACATTGTCCAACCATCCTGGTTTTCATCCCCTGTCTAATGGCAGACCACATGCCCCACATGTTGCTTGACAAGAAGGCTGAGAAGACCCTGCACTTCAGCCTAAGAGACACGTTGGCAAAGGCGTCGGCCGGTGGCGTACTTCAGGGATGGAGCGTCCACGCCACAGCCCATGTCCTGCCATCTCCCAGTGACATGAAAGGTGTTTGTTTGTTTAATTAATTTTTTTTTGTTATACACTCTTAAAGGCCCAAAGTGCATTTTTCTTTCACTTTTGCCAGACATTTGTATTGTGCTAATTTTGTGGGAAATCAATCTGAAAAAGCAGTTTTTCCTATGTTTTAGAATTGGGCAGTGAACAAAGTAATCTCTGATACAGTGGATATTCAATATCTATATTGTCCTCTCACCCTTGGAATGTAGTCGACACTTAAATACACCTTCTTGTGTTTTGTGTATTGTTATGATTGGCAGCAGAGGCTTAAGAAGGATTTGTTGCTAGCAGAAATGCAGGCGAAAGTACGGGTATATAATTGCCTTTTCGATTTGTGCATCAAAACACTGTTGACGCATTCCACCATTCTGGCAGCTGCTTATGTGGCCAGAAGCAATGGGACCTTAACATTATACCCGCGCTACTCAGTCAAGGTTAATGTCATTATATCTAGACTTGCTGCTACTTGTAAATCTTTAATGACATTGAACAGTATGACAACAGCTTCAGGAAATGTAGCAAGTTTGTCTTGTACTCGGATAGCATCAGAAAAGTTATTCCTAGCAGGCAAAAGTTCAAGAAAGGTTGCCGAAAACATTAACAAGGTGTCTACCATCAGGGAAAACATACAATTTTGAGGAATTTGTCAGATCTGGAAGAGTTAGGGAATCAACAGGAAATTTTTATTTGATCCCATTTGCTCTGAATCATGGAAATCGGTACCTACAAAGGTTACAGCAAAGCTATTGGTATGCTGAATTACTGCAAAGGCCGGGTGCATAGCCTCAAAATCAAAATTTCAATCTGTAGTAATCTTTGTGTTGTAACCCATATTGTGACCATAGCTGCTTGTATAGCTAGGTACATTTGGGATATCGTATAGCATGACAGCTGCAGATAAGAAAAAGATGCGCTTGGCAAGCTATAAATTAATGGATGCAACTATAACACCAGCACGATCATCATGGTCTCTCGTAAGAAACATATTCAAGTTTAACATGCTGAACAACACAGATGATACAAAAGTATACAAGAGACAGGTCACAAAAGCTGCTGCAGATTGAAACTGTATTCTGCTTTTTCACAGATTCCATGTCCCGCAATTCTTTTTTTGTCGCCAACTGTGCGGTTATTTGTGCTCTTCTTCATGTTGGACGTAAACCAGCTAGCCTAGCTTTAAACTAATGCAGAGGTGATTACAAGACGTTTCGTGATTATAGATGCAACGGAGTCCACATCATTCCAGTGTGCCAAATCACGCTTGCAAGTCGTCTTAAAATTTTCATGGGAGCATTATGTAAGATATTGGACTGCATTAACAGTGTAAATACATCGTCTTGTTGAATGTCTTATCCATGAGCCTTTGTGTTATATGAGCATTGCAGGGAGCTACGCTTCTTTGTAACATATTGTTATCAGTGCTTGGCAGCACACAGGCAGGCCTTAATGTTGATTGCCTCAAATTTGGCTAATGTATAGTAACCATTTGTGGGTAATGAGCATTCACCAATTTTGTGGTCATCCTATCCAGGGACTATTTCGCATGCTTTGGACACTGTGCAAAAAGGGCACTTGTGCAATGTTTATGACTGATTTATTTTAGAAAATTGTCTGTATTCCTAACGGTGCTGTAGAGCCCTAAGCCAGCATCACATTGTGGGTGATCACCACAGGAAGTTTTCCCTAGCTTCCTCATCGTGTTCATTTTCAGTGCTCTCGCATCTGGAGACGTTAGCTGGTCGTCTGAAGGCGACATATAATCCTGCTCAGCGTCAAAAGTCATATTCAGACTCACTTAACTCGTGCAACTTATTTCCGTAAACAGTGCACAGACAGGAAAGTTCGCCATCCTCGAAGTGCTTCACCCCACGAAAAGCGTGAATTTCTTCAAGCGTGTCGGTGCAAAAACGCAAAAGTTGTGGAATTCGAGAAATGGCCAATGATGACGCTTAAATCGACCCAGGTCTTGCGTGCTCATTTAACTTTGCAACGAAAAAAAAAAGCCTGTGACATTTCAATAGCACGTGACATTGCATCTGTGTGCCAGTGATATCAGCAGACTCCAAACATAAACCTTGTTGTCTAATGCACCGTACATTGTAAGCATGCTTTTAATAAGGACCAAAGATCTATGTGGAAAGTCGCAGACATGTGCTCATGACTCCTGATAAGCTAGGCCCGCATTCCACAGATTTTGTTTGAGAGTGCTGCAATTTCCAAAATCCTTTCTAAATTTTACAGGCTTTCTTTTTTTTGTCAGAAAAAGAACCACACTGGAAGGTATCTGTGTAGCACAAGAAGAAACTAAGACGAAGAAAAGCGCTTGCTTCATCTTCGTTTCTTCTTGTGTCTTTGTTTTGTTGTGCTATACAGATACCTTTCAATGATGACCGACCAACAAGCTCATATCACACTGAACCTAGGTTCTTTTAAAGGTCATTATCAGTCATATACAGACACCTTTCACAACTTCAGCACTGACACCTTATCCATTAAATAGGTTCATTAAATGTTTCCTAATTAACCTAAATTATTATATGTACTTAATGAAAATATACTCATGACTAGCTTTGAACACTTGAGTACTGTTCACGTAAAGCCCCATATTATTTTTTTTACTCTTAGCAAGATTTATTTGGGATGGCTGGTGTGCACACCAGTCTCGGTAGACGCGGCTGCAGCCTGCGCTATTGCACATTGATGTAACAAACACAGATTTAACAAGCTATCAGATACAACAAAGTAAATCTAAACTGTTTCTCGTCAATGTCAGCATTGCAATGAATCCATGCTTATAACAAATATCAGATGCTTTCATGTTGGATGTGACATCATCATAAGCAATTTCTGGGCCACAACAACCCTTAGTCGAAGTCCATTTGTTAATATGGAAGTCACTCTCCCTGCGATGTGGTTGACCTGATTTTGGCGTACTGTTTCCCTTTCAGAAATTGTGATGTGTGCAGGTGGCAAGGTAAGCCGTTTAATTTCTATACATCTCTCTTCCACGCTTTTAAAATAAGCGCCCAAGCTGATGGCGCAGACATTTGGTGGTTAGCAGACGCGACACGAATCCCAGACCGCGGCCTCCAAGATTTTCAGCATATGCCGCAGGCACCGTCTAGTCTTAAAGACCTTGCGAGGTGCAGCACTGGTTTTTGATTTTCCAGGTCCTGCATTTTATGAAGAACATGTGTTTTTCCAAGCTTTTCGTGACCCATCCACTCGTATCTCAAATGTAAAATTTCTGATGAAGGCTATTCTAGATTTGCATTATCTGAAACTGGGTTACTTATGTGGTACAACCCTTTGTTGGCCTTGAGAGAACCCCAGCTGGTCAACAATAATCCAGAGCCTGCTGCTGCAGAGTCTTGTCATTGCCCTGTGTCGCTATGAAACATGGAACCCACATTTTTCTGTACCCTTATGTAAATGTTAATTCTCACATTTTCATTCCTAAACAGCAGCACGGTTTTATTAAAGGAACTTAACAGCTTTGCTGTAAATTACTTTGAAATTCGTGATGTCACAGTGATGTGCTGAGGTTTCGCCACAAAATACAAGAAAGGGATCAATCCTTGTTCCACCAAGTTAGTGAAAAATGGAGTTTGGAAAAGGCACATCAGTACCAGTATAAACCAATTTAGTGTTACTCTTTAAGGGCCTCAACAACACTGTTACATACTGAAAACTTCTCAGTGCACCATGTTTGCAAGTTCTGCTTTGTCTGTGTTTATAGGGGTATGCAATGCAGTTGGTCCTAGCTGCATCAAACACAAAGGGGATCGTGAAATAGCTTGATACGTTGATTATTCAAAATATAATGAATGCCTATCTGAAGCTATCTGAGATCCCCGCATGGCTGGAACACTTTCCAGAGATCACAATTGGAGGGAACTTACTGATTTGTTTTTCTAAGGCTTTGTTGAACTCATAAAAGTTGACTTACTTATTTTGCTCGCGAACGTTACAAGTCGCTCGTGTTGTGGAATGCTCTTTGATATAGTGATTGTAATGTGACCCTAAAAGCCTGCGTTGCCTGGATACGAGACTGTAATGTGACTTGGGCACGTCAACTGCTTGTTGCACTTTTTTTTCTTCTTTTAAGAAGAATTAGAAATGTACGCACCAAGGAACCTAACTAGCCTGTACGTATAACTATGCACTCTGCTGCAATCAGTACACTTCACTGTAGATGACATGTTAACGTGCACCGCTGTGTGTCCATTACAACACCAGCAATACGCCATTTAAATGGCCAATCGTCATATGTGGGCAACAAGCCAGGCAGACCGTGCAGGGTTTCGGAGCCGACTTCCTGTTGGAACCAGTCAGACCGCCTCAGAGCGTCCCCTCATTGCACGCCGTAATCGTAGCTTTTTCCGCAAAGTGTGGATGTGGCTGCACTGGTGTTGTTAAATTCAAACTGCATTGTAAAGATCCATCCAAGTGGAGGTTGGAGTAGGATTAGTTTTGGCTGCTAGCGGAATACTAAATTGCCATTCGTGGAAAGCCCTAATCTACAAGAAGACAAACCTGCAGTGTCATCCATGCTTTCTTGTGCAATATGTATCAGACTAGGAGGCCTTTATGTTCTTGAAGCAGAGTGCAAATCTGCTCTTGACAATAATGCAGTTCGCGCGAGCCATCCGTATGCATAGCGAGCAAAACCGATCGTTTTTTTTCCTCCGTGGCATTTACTGCCCTTCATGTTCAATCTCTTGTTTGACAGCATCTGCCAAGACGTGAATATTTACAACGACGCGAGAAGTGACCGCTTTTCAATTAGAATCGCACTTGCAGGGGGGCAATGCTGCATTCAATATATTGAATGTGGCGATGAACAGGTGTTTGATGTACACATGGTACATCGCTATACTTTTTTGTGCGATTTTCGAGCGGGTTTTACAACTGTTCAATATAGACAGTAATTCAATATATCTGAGTTTGATATACCAGGGATCGACTGCAGTAATTCTACACCAAGTCTTAAACCAGTAGCACTACGATCAAATTGAATACCTTGAATTGCTTTCGAACGAGTCCTAGTCCAAGTATCCATAACATTAGCAAGTTTCTGTTATTACATTACATGTTACGAGGCGTTGTTTGCTAGTAGCGCAAATTGGGCATCGTACACAAATAAGCAGTTTGTCTGTGTGCACAGGAATCTTTGGAGATTGCGAATGATAGCTGTATAGCCAGTGAAGTCCTGCTCTTTGAGCTATGTAGCATGCTCCACTTTCTCATGTTTTATGCTTATAGTACAGTCAAACATGTTTAAAATAACTCGATAGTTCCGTAAAAAGTGGTCATTATATCAGTAGTTATATATGTTTGTTATATATGGACTCGCTCTTAAAAAAAGCTCAATAATTAACCCCATTGAAGATTGCATCATAAGTTACAATTCGGCAGTACTTTGGTCCGAAAACCAGATTTTCAGTGTCATTTTTGTTCTCGGTGCGTGCCCCCTACTAGCTGCAAACTTTCGTTAGAAACATCCATTTCAAAACATTTCAGAAACATTTTCGGAAGCTTTTTTTTTAGAAACATTTCAAAACTGCAAGCGCAGCTGCTATTTCTTATTCGAGAGCTTGTGATGTATTTAGTACCAGCAGTACACAACTGTATTCTGCGCAAGAGAGTGAAGCATTATAGTTGGCCGGAAAGTGTAAACTTCGGAAACTACTGCTGCGTGCCGCCATTCTGCGAAGGTCTCGGGTATCACAATCTCGGCAATACGACTCCACGTCAGCCACAGTAGAACCGTAAAATTACGTTATCAGTGTCACTTCGGTCGTAAAAAAATTTCTTTGTTCGAAAGTTAAAATGTCACCGCAAACTGTGATATCCGGATAATGGCATAGTAACTGCCGAGCCTTTGCAACATTTCGTGCCGGCAGCGAGTGGTGCGGCATTCTTGTTGTCTCGGGCCACGTGATCAGGCAACGTTTGAGGGGCCGTTGTTCCCATGATGGAAGGACATAGATGGTCGTTCCAAATCATTGAAACGGGCGCAGTGAGGTGGTGCCACACGGACAATTGCGCAAAAACGAGAGTGACGCCGTCGTGGCATTATGTCGCCGATATCGCACCGGCACGTGTACCTGTGCACGCCCCGTGCCTGTTTATGCTGTACATCTCCTTCCTGGAGGCATGCCTTGGACACGTGGGACCTTCTTTGCAGCTTCCATGTTCACCTCGAAAGCCATATTATTGTTGCGGTTGGACTCGAGCGGGGCGCACCCTTCGGTGCGCCCGGTTTGGCCACGTTTCCGTGCTTTGGCACTTCGCCTGTGCCCGCTTTTTACCGTGACCGGATTCATAGCGGTCATTAGAACAGTACGGCAATTTTTAAAAATGTTTGTTTTATCAGGAAGGAATTTCAGTGGGAAATGTTGGAAAATCATAAATGCAATGAAATTTGGTCGTTATAACCACTAGATTGTTATATCTGGAGTCCTTATAAGTGGGTCCAACTGTATACTCAAGGGCATGAAACTTATCCCACTTTTACTGCAGTTTGGAGTTTCATTTTGCACAGTTGGTATTCTGAAATATTTGAAAACTACACGAAAAATATTCATGTTAACGGATAGTGACTGTTCAATTCGAAGGCCAAATCAAATAGGACTATATCCACTTCGTTATTTGAACATATTTTTTATTCTCATACCCCCTATCTGTTTATACTGGTAATGTACTGTTTCAAAACCTCCTTAACAAACTGTCTTAAACCACCTGGAACAGTGTCTCATAAGTTAACGATGTCATACGGCATTGCTAGGCTGCCCTGGTAACATGATCTTGTTTGCTCGTTTGCTGGGTATATTATGGGGTTCCAAGTACAATCGAACCGCGATATAACAAACACAGATTGAAGCAAATTATTGGAGCTAATGCAATAAATTTAAAGTGTTTCTTGCTGATATGGGTTGCAACGAATATATGCTTACAACAATTATCGGATATATAATGCAGGTATTTTTTGTCAAACATAATGTCATTACATTATCATTATATATTTGTATACTTATAAATAAGGTTCCCCTCAATTGAAATTTAGTTGGATTCCATGTGCATGTCCTGTTGTTCTGCACTGTGTTTCGTTTGCTGGAATTACTTCATGCGGAGCTGTGTCAGCAAAGCCCGTTGATTGTGTTGTTTCTTGCCAATTTTTCTTAAACCAGTACCTGGACAACTTGCCGGCTCGGACTTCAACCAGTACAACTGTTGTGGTCTCCTGCAAGGAGGACTTGAAAGCTTGCTCACGTGCTCGAAACAACGGTGTTCCAGTTGTCGCCGCAGAGTTTGTGCTCTCGGGACTGCTTCAGCACAAGCTCGACATGGAAGCACATCGCCTGGAGTGAAAGCCAGAAGCGGGGGGTGGGAGCTTGCCGTCTTGCATGTCGGCATTCAACATTACATGTTGCTGTCACCATTGAACGTGGCTTTTTCTTTTTTTATTATTATTATTATCATTATTGTTATTGTAGACAGGTAGCTTTACTGTACATTCAAACGGACAGTTACCGTTGGCATTTTTTGTATATACTGTATAAAATTACCTTATGCTGTAACATAATGCCCCATCTTGTGTTAATGACAAGTCTATCATACCATCACATTATATTAGCCACGTAGCATTGAATTAACTTTTGTTTGTTGTGCCTTTCTTTTTTAAAACTGACGTTTTTATCTCATGACACCGCAGGTACTGTCATGCGTAGTCACAGCGACCCAATAAATGTGTTTTTAAAAAAATTATTTTTGCTGCATACTTTTATTGGATTGGAGGGGAAGAAAACGGGGGAAAATGCAGGTGATCAAAAAGCAACTGACATTCGGAGCAGAAAAAGCATGCCCGAGTTGAATGTTCGTCTGCATGCAAAGCTACCATTGGAGCCGCGTGAATGGAATGGGTTCTGAGACGACCGAAGGTAAACCTCGCAGCAAGAGCAGTCTAGAGTGCACGAAAGGGGCCCGTTGACCATACCATTAGTTAACAGTGTTCTTGAGTTCTAGCTTGTCTGTATACGTAATTGCCATTCACAGAATGCAGGTTTACCGCGGGCAGATAAACTTGACCAGCCGTGTTGGTGGCGCCATTTTGTGAAAAGTTTCACTATGGAGGGCGTGTAACTGTTACCGCAGTTAACTAACCATATTCTACTTAACTGCTAGTGTAAAGCGTGGCCAGCGCTACAATTCACTATGTGCAATCCCTTTTGTTTTATTGCCACGACAAGAACACCTATGTAACACATGAACTTTTCACGCATTGTTGCTGGAAAAGGCGTTGGGAGGAGTTTCCGCCAGTGTCTCTACTCCCTTCCACATTTACCATAACCTGGCATCTCCGTAAAGAGTAATAGGCGTGCGGACAAGAGCTTGAACTTGCACCGACGGGATGTGACATTTGGTGACAAAGTGCTTGTGCGCCATGGGTACTTCGGTAGCTACCGCTTGCCTGCGAGTGCTCGAGCCATTTAGAAGCTCGCAGGCAAGCGGTAACTACCGACGACTGCTCGGTCCGTACTTTTTGCATCGCTGCATTTGCTGCACAGATGCCACTGGCAGTATTTTACAGGTTCCAAATACTTGGGAACAAAAATTATTTCTGCCAACTTTCATCTGAACTGATTTTGGCAAGTGTTATATATATATATATATATATATATATATATATATATATACATACATATGCTACTGACAAGCTAGTGGATTTTTTATTTTGGCTATGAAAATTGGAAAATTAAAGATAGTCTGAAGCACCAGGCATGCAACTGTTGTTACAAAGCAATAAAAAAAATGTTTTCTGTAAACTGCTCCTATCCAGGTATGTCATGCAGACAAAATTTACGTACTTTATGCACTCCTCTTAAAGGGACCCTGAAACTATTCTGACAATTTTCTACAAGTGTACTGAGTCGTTAGAGTAGGTCCTTCTGATCATTAATTGACGCATCTAAGTGCTCTGCATAAAGCGTGTAATTTACAAGGTTTTAAAAATGCACATCACTGCCGATCGCAGAACACTTGCTCGGCGTAATTTTAAGCCGCCCCTACCCACGTGACGTAAATCACCCATACGACGTCAGTGGGGCGAGCTATCCGATTGGCTGACCAGGGCTGGCGATCGATAATTTTTCCAACTTTATGGTAAACAAATGATGTTTGTAATAGTTGGAATGTTAGTTAATTTGTTTTTATAAAAAAGGAACATAAAGAGAATGCACAAGAACAATCTTTCAGTACACCTAAGCACTTCGGCACGCAGCAAGTGTCGTCTGCTTGTGTTACAATGTGCTCCATCTTTGACGAGAGCTCCGGCGTCAGTCTTTTCGCGAGCACCATGATTCGACTTTGTTGCGTTGTGAGCTGCAAACATAGCGATTGGCAAAATGTCAAGCTGCAACATCGCGTCCCTCTGCAAGGCAGCACACGAGTGAACTGGCTGCAGTGCATCGGACTGCCGCTATCCGATCGGCGCCAGGATTTGTGTGTTTGCGGCCCTTACTTTACACCGGAAGATTACTAACACAATAGCGTTTCGTGAGTTTGGTGTTAGGGTAAACACAAGCGCAAGGGGACAGGGCCTGGCCGCTTGACTGTGCCGCTTAGCAGAAGCGCACATGTGAATGGTCTGCATGGTGCAGCCACCTGGTGGCACAGAGCTCAACCATACACAGTAGCAGTAACGAAATGTATTCTTCTTTGCTACTGGTGTAAACTTTTCGCAAGAGTGTAGTGATCAAAATGTTGTAAATGTTTAAAATGTTTTACACTTGGTTAGAGCAATATTTGCGCTTTGTTTGGCTGGTTAAGCTCTGCGCGAACAAGTGGCTGGACCGATCAGGCCGCTCACGTACATCTATGCTAAAGTTCCTTCATCAGTTTGAGTTTATGCATCCAGCCACCTGCCAAAATGCCCAGCTTGCCTGTGGTTACCGGAATACCAGGCATGTTCGGCGCGTCGACCAAATGCTCGCAACGCACGCTGCTTTGATAGCTCGCTTGGGGTCGACTGCCAAGCAAGCTGGCGGAGAGCTTGGCGAGGCTTCGCGCTTGCTCCTACAGAACCGGAAGTCGACGACACAGCGTGCCATCATTACGCAGAGCCAGTGAAGGCGGAGCGTAGCCTCGATCACTCGGCGAACAAGTTGAGGGGAAAATGCATGACTGCGCTAGGAGGGTAGCTTGTAATCGTCCGTAGCTCTCATAATATGAGACTTTTCATACAAATTGTGGTGTGAAAGATTAAATTTAGCTGTACCCTACGCGCCTACAAAATTTGTCTGAACCGTTTCAGGGGCCCTTTAAATACGCCACCAGTTTTTGAATAGGACTTTTGCAAAAGCCTCGTGAAACATGGCAAAAATTTACGGGAAATTGAAAACTTGCGTATCAAATTTTTCCGCCCCAGACTTGCTGATATGAGCAGGTTCCACAACTGCTATATCCGCTTCCGCTGCAGAGCTCCGGACTTGTCAACTTTGTGCTTACTTTTCTAACTTATTCACTTTCTTTTTATGCTGCAGACTCGTTGATGACGATAGCAATGCATTAGACAACTACGCGAAGCAAGGTTTGTCGTTTTATCGGCCGTGTAATCTGCAATAAGCATTCGCTTACAAATTAAGCACCTGGTGTCACTCGCGCACAGACACGACACTCGCTGTCTCACCACTGAGCGCAGGCCGAGGGGAGCGAACACCTGGGCGCTCCTCCAAAACTCGATATTACACGACCGTACGCACCAGGCGCGCTCGGGTACACGGCGCACACGAAGCCACCGGCCATCTCGGCTCGCCCAAACTTTCCACCCGCCATAGATTACATCAGAACCCGCCGCGGTTGCTCAGTGGCTATGGTGTTCGGCTGCTGTTCACGAAGCCGCGGGATCGACACCCGGCCACGGCGGCGCCGCATTTCGATGGGAGGCGAAAACACCCGTGTACTTGGATTTAGGTGCACGTTAAAGAACCCCAGGTGGTCGAAATTTCCGGAGCCCCCCCGCTACGGCGTGCCTCATAATCAGAAAGTTGGTTCTGGCACGTAAAACCCCATAGTTAAAAAAAAAGTTCATTACATCAGGGCGCGCGGGCTGCGTATGCGCACAGCCATGCGCAACCACGGCTGGGCTAAGAACATTTGTGAAGAAAAAGAATGACAATTTTGTAAAACATATTTTCTCTTCTCTGTTAGCGTGTTTTTTTTCTGTGATCCCACTACAACGTTTGTTTTTCCACAATTTTACAAGATCGTTGGAAATTTTATTTTATTAAGGGAGTAACTTTTACTCGATGACTGCAGCTTCCACGTCGTGCTAAGCAGTCGAATTCTGGGATGCGGTTGTAAGAGCTAAATAAGCACGCTACGTCGAACGTGCGAGACGTCACCACCCCCATGACAAGACATCTGGCGCCAGGGCACCCGGCACTGCTCGACACGTCCAAGTATACAGTCAGCGGGCTTATATATGCATACTCTGAGGGGCACGACTACCCTGATTGCAGCTGTGTCTTGTTGCGCAATAATACTTGCGTAATAATACTTGAGACGTGTCTTAGTCAGAAACGAAGACCAATTGGCTTCGCGCATACGAGAATTCGGATTCCCAGTTTTTGCGCGCCAAAAACCACGATTTCGTCTTGAGGCGTAGCGTAGTACATAGCGTAGTAGGGGGACTGCGGATTAAACTCGACTACCAGGGAACCTTTAAAGATCATTCGAGATCGAGATCTATCCGCCTATACTTGTGTGACTGGTGAAGCTGCCCGCAAATGTTAATTGATCGAAGACGACAGGGTGACAAACAAATCTCATTGCGCTCACAATGAAAAATTTTACACTTTACTGTATGGGAGAAATTATAGTAGCATCAAGAAAGCTGTCTTTGACCACAAATAGAAATTGAAAATAAATAAATAATAATTTATTATAACCTGTTTCTTCTACTGAAGGCAACTTTCTGTAGTAAAAATCTAAATTTTCTGGTTCTTTTTCTTTGTTAATTATTTTCACGTTTATTTCTTAGTGTAGAGCAGGAGACGCGCAGATCAGTTGAGCGGACTGATGAAAGCATTTCTGAGTTTCGCGTGTAAAATTTATATGCTGAAATCGAAGTTGGATTTTATCTACACAAGGTAGGGGCAAAAAAAGAAAAGAGAGCACTAAATCAAATAAAACAAAATCAGTATAACACGCCGTGAAGCACTAAACGCACCTAAGAAATAACTGTCAAGTACACTGTACTGTCAAGTAATTCCGCAAGCACTCTGGACACGAAAACTCTCCCGTGGTAGTGAATTCTACTCTGTCACTGTTCTGAGGAAAAAAAAATATTTTTTTACTAAGTGCAACCACGTACGGGTGCTAATGAGTGATCGTATTTATTTCCCGTTTATCTTGCTGCAGCTGGTTTACACAGTACGGTATAATTTAGTATAATTTTTCCTCGAGAGAACTTTATGTAAGAATATTAAACGGCTAAACTTCCTTCGTGTTTTCTAACAAGGGAATGTTATTTTGTTGCATCGATAAGGATAACCTCATCTTCGACACTTACTATGAATCTTTATGTCTTTTTCGTTGTATGCATCTTTTCGGTTATCTTTTATTTTTGTTTTCCCCGGTAGAAGGGCCCCATGTGACTGCCGCAATTACGTTGTTTATGTATGCCATGGCTGGTGATATCACCACGTTGTTTATGTATACCAAGCTGCAGGAAGGTGTCAGCTCCCACGCGAGAACCTCGAGTCGACACGGTTTTCCGAACGTGTCGACTCCAGGTCATCGAGTGCATGCGACGCCTTGAAAGCTGGCTTTCTCGCAATAAAAGTCATTGTGCGGAGAAGCCCAACGTCAGCCGAGACGACACGCGTGAAATGCTTATCGCGCCGAATGCGCCTGTCGCGTTGTGAGCGCATTCGAGTGCGTTATCGTAGTGTTATATAGAGACCTCTTAGACGGGACCTAACGTGCCCCCTCCCGCCTTTGAAAAAAAAAATTTTTTTTCGTCTGTCATCACATTTTTAAGGCACACATAGTTAACCGGTTAATCGTGTAAACATACGAGGTGTGTTTGACGTAGTAGTTCTGCGGAAACCCGCAAGGTGGAGAGAAGTAATTAATAAAAGGAAAATCAGACGTCCACCCGTTCGTAGCAATTGCTACAAAGGGAACTCATACGGGTTCCGCGAAAGCAAAGCCTCAGAGTTGAAGAAAAATTCGTCCTGGTCCGGACCAGGACGAATTTTCCCTTTATTAATTACGAGGTGTGTGTGTGCGTGTTCGTGTGTGTGTTTTCAGCTGCATCAAATTTAAAGAAATCGCTTGTGGCAGATAGCGCAGTTCTAAGTTCTAACCCTGAGCTTAAATAACACGATGATGCGGCCATAATTACTTGTACGAGAAATCAAAATGCTTAATTGAATAATTATACGGTTAGACTAATTAACTACATACCTAATTACCTTACAGTACATATTTCAACCTACGAACTATAGCCGATGAGTTCGCGAGGCGTATCCACTACGAACAAATTCTCAGGACTACAGCAGTTTAAAGGTATGAATCTTTAAGGTGTCCGACAAAATGTATTGGCGTTCCACGTATACTTTTGTGCTTAAATGCATCAGGCAGCGTTTTCATTAAAAAAAAAAGAAGTAAGTGTGCATCTTGATCGCAAATTTGACGGCGCATATCTCGAAACCGACGGTGACATCCTCAGGATTCGTTCCAAGCCCCTTGCAGTCTCACTAACTTCTATTCGTAGATTAAAATATGTGCCGTAAAGTAAATAGTTAAAAGTTAATGTGATTACGTTAATTAAGTTAAGGCGCGGTGAGATTGTTGTAAGGCACGATAGACTGGGCATATCGCGTAACTTGTGCCAAAATTTCAAAAAAATATACACAAGTTATGCATGTAACTGGACAGAATTGAATTCTAGTACGTGGCAAAAAAACCTCGATTTGGTTATGAGGCACGCCGTAGTGGGGCGCTCCGGATTAGCAATTTTGACCACCTGGGGATCTTTAACGCGTCCCCAATGCACGGGACACGAGCGTTTTTTTCTTGCATTTCGCCCTCAATAATACATTTCTGATATGGTATAGTCAATAATAGTCGCCATACTAACTTTCGAACTTTTAGTTTCAGCGGCCTCATCGTAACTGGGGAAATTGAGGCCAGCTCTCCGCAGAAGCCACATCAATTTTCGGAGCAGGGAAAAAAAAAAATGCGATTACCCGTGGAACGTGACAGCACGCCGGCTGCTCACGGCTCGGTGACATAAGCAGAACGTCGCCTCGACAGCGGTGCCGGCCAGTCCCACATATGCAGTGATCCCGTGTCGACGTGAAAGAGGTTCGTCGAAGAGCGGCACGTATTGGGCGGCGAGGAGTTACGGAGTCGCCATCTGGCGGGAGCGCCTCCCTTGCGTAGTATGAGGGATCACGCGGCGCGCTTCTCATAGGTTTCGCTTACGATCGACGCTCAATAAAAACACCACGCGGTAGCCCTCCTGGACATCTTTGTAAGTATTCTCAAATCGAGGGAAGTTCTTGACCGTCGATATAATATTCTTGGGCAAACTGAAAGCACAGAATCGTTTACAGACGCTATCTCTTTACCGAATACGTTCGGTGAACGCCACTGCGCGCGGTCGCCGCGATGGAGTCTCCTGAACCGGCTTCTTGCGTGAAAGGTAGGCAAACGCTGAGAGTAAACTATGTGAAATATGTTCTTATAGTGGACTGTCTGTATAACAAAATGGGGCATAACACAATGAAGCTTCAATGCGGCGATCGCACGGGTGCGCAGCGACCGAATGCGCGTCTGCATGCATGTCCGTGCACAATGTTTTGCTTTCGCTGTGAGCGCGTTTTCGCACCGTGCCGTGAGCTTCAGGCATTTGACAGCACACTAGGAACCATTGTTGCGTGGACGTTATCAGAATTGTTCAAAAATAATTTCGTTATAGAGACTTCGACGCCCACGGCGACTGTGATGCGATTTCCCTCTGCTTCTTTTTCGTATTAATTTCGCATTAATTCATAACACAAACATGACCATATATACCATACCTTTCTTTAATGCGCTTCTTAGCGCTCCTTTTCAATTCTAGTGAACTTGCCAGAATCTAGTGTCAACAAGTTCATAGACCTAATAAAGAGTCATGACATCAGCCGGGCAGCGGGCGAGCGTTTCAGAGCGCGTTTTCTGCTACTCGCCAAACATCGCGCAGAAATCTTCCTCGCGTCTGTGCTTGCTGCATACCCGAGTTGTAGCCGATGGCTGTCTGCCGGCTCTAAGTTTCGCCAGCCAAGCTTCACGCAGCTCCTTGCCCTGCAGCTACGTGTAAATAAGGCTGACACCGGGCTCCGTTGCGTACGTCCGGCACTGCGGCACCGAGCAGTAGCCTACCATGCTGCATGCCTCCAAAGGCAGCCAATACATATTATAGTACTTTCAAATGTTGTCAAGCAGACACCCAAGGCGGTAAAGCCTCACCACTTAATCAGAACCGCGGCACAGGAGAAACTTTAAACTTTCGTTTTCAGCTCGCTTCGGCGCTTCCGAAGCAGCCGACGCGGCCGCTGTGTCCACGTGATCCCTCATGTCACGTCACGCCGACGGTGGCGCCAGCTTTTCCAGTGGTGGAGCTCGGCCCCAATATGTACACACTGCCACATATTCTGTGACTCATGTTGGGCCGATGGTCTGTTTCGAACCCTAGCTGTCGCCTCAGTGCAGCGGGCCGATGCTCTATAACCATTGAATACCCGGGTAGGCGGGAAAAACGGTTAGATACAAACGTAGATACATACAAGCATGCATAGATGTAGCCCCGGAAAATGCGTGAAGTAGCCAAAGCATATGCTCATTAACGCATTAAAGGTGCGGTCCTGGACTGCAGGCTTCAGTAGACCTAGTTGCTTGTTATGTGTGTTTTGCATCCTTCTCCTGTTGTCATCGTCGCCCATCACACTCATATTTCTCTACCTCTTCCCCAGCGCAGAGTAGTTGGTGCCCCAGGCCGGCCTCTCTGCATTTCGTATCACTAAACTTCTCTCTCTCTCTCGCTTCGAAGCGTCCCGCAATGAACTACGTGCACATCCGAGGAAGAAGAAGAAGATTGTACTTAATTTCCAGCGCATTTGTTAGAGTCATTTGAACGGGTCGCCGAAGCAACTCTATAACGCGTGGTGAGCAGAAGGTACAATTTGTGTCGCTCATAAAGCCGCGAAAGAACGAAACGCAATGACGTTCGAAAATTTTCATTTTCAAAAAAGGCGCCTGCGGCGCCCGACACAAGTGTCGCGCAATAACAGAAAAACAAGAACAAAACAATGATGCGTGCTTATTTGTACAGTGAAATATGGTAGTAATTAAAAATAAAACTAATTACTTTAATAGACGTTTATAAAGCACGCTATGTCAAATCACAGAGAATAATAGGTGAACGAATATGCGGTACTGGTGTCGGTGCTGGGAAGCCATTTGCCGGAGGTGTTTCGTCTTCCGTGCGGTGCGCGTCTTGCTTTGAAAGTCCTTATCTGAGGTAAATTATCGGCTAAATGGTTGCCTTGTAGTTCGGTGAATCTTTAAACTGTTGCAGCGTAATCTAACCTTGTCCGTTTATGCTTTACTGATTGCGTGCGTTAGCACCTTGTGCTTTACCGGGGGTGACTCTCTGAAGGTCAGCAACGTGCTAGTTTCGACCATTCTCGTTTAGTGCAGCAGTTAGAACGGTCGCCTAAGTCCAAGCGAGGGTGATCTTGCACGAGCAGGAGACTGGTTACTCTGTTTTGTTTTTGAGGCCTAACCGTTCCCGGGTCGCGGCAGAGCATGGGTAGAACCGTGCGTTGAGCGCAGTCATGTGTTTGTACACTGCCGTTATATATATATATATATATGTATATCCCCTACGAGCATCGCAGATCGATTTTGTGTTGCCTAAATTGAGGGTTACGTGTCCCCCCTCCCCCCTATTGCTTTTGCATAAGTGCACTGCGCTGACGATAGTTGAAAAATTCCTCAGTGCCGCATTAGAAGGAAGAAGGCGATGTTGCTCACGTTAGCAGTCGTCACGAATGGCGTGGTCACCCTCTGTTAACCCTGTAATGCCTAACGTATTATATACGCTACGCCGAAATGCGGTGCCTCAATATGTAGATTTAAGTGCTGGAAACTTAATGCAAAGCCAGTAGTTGCGTTTTCGGTATGCTGTAGTGAAGTTTTAGCTGGTGCATAGTTCAACAAACCAATAACTAATTAATCGCTATACTAATCAAGTTCTAGCTCGTATAGTATTTCATAGCTTTGTACTCACACACACACAAGGAAACAACTTGTTCCTTTTTTTTAATGTGGAACCGTGTTTGATCATTGCAGGGTTTAACTCACTAACACTCACTGCATCTTAAATATCGATCTCTGTAGGGCACCTAAGTTGGAAAACCCCATCCTTTGAGAGCCAGTGTGATGGATGTCGGAAAGCCGTTCAAACCACAGCAATTGCGCAGCCTTTATATCGATTTCTCTCTCCTTTTTTTTAGCGCGTGGCATCATGTCGCAGCTGGCACGACCGCAGTTCCACGGTCTCCTGAAGAGCCACCTTCGGAAGCACATAGCCATCTGCCTAACCCTGAGTGCCATCGGTGGTGTTGCTTGGCGCTACCTGGTGGTCAACAAGCGAAGGCAGCGCTACGCAGACTTCTACAAGTACGAGAACCCTTTGCTGTACAGTGGCGAGAAGTTTGTGCCGTGTGGTTCTGCTTGACTTAATACATTACCGATTATGGAGAGAGAGCTTGTGAAAGTGGTTGGTTGGGGCACACTTCCAGTGATGGCTATACTTGTGTACAACTTTCTGTGGCAACATAGGGAAAGCTGCTGGGGCAGAGCTTCTGCATGTTTGTTACTGCACCAAGTGTTCTGGCAGCGTTGACGTTGTTCTGCTTCTTGGAACACATGCTGAAACAGAGTAGCTTCCTCGTGTGACAGTTCTGTATTTGCCCAAACGTGGACAAGAAAAAGCAAGAACATGAGTCTAGTTTAACGCTCAGTGGTGTAGATTGTCTTGCTTTGCTGTTTAGATGTCTGTGTTTGCTTTCTTTTCCCCCGCCTAGACTAATGCGGATGAGAATTTTTTTAAGGAACGCTCTTACTTGTATGCACTTTGTCTCTCTGGCTTTCCCGTAATTGCCACAGAGAGACCAAGTTTTTTGGCGTGTATACTATGGGCAGCTTGCGCTGAAGCTTTCCGCAGTTAATAGCAGTGCAATGACACTGTGGAACGCTTATTGTAAGGCAAGGGTCGCACTCGAACACAGCAGCACGAGTACTATACCGAGCTTGTGGTTTGGACTGAGCAAAGCTCTGTGCTTAACACTCAGATAAGCATCCCTTGGCATTTGGAAGGTCAGTTTTTTTTGTTTTTTTTTTGTTTTTTTTTTGCTGCCCTATTGGCTGGTGTCGGCAGCAGTGCTGGGATAAATGAAAGCGTCCTCTGGCCGGCGCCGGGTATTTAGGCTCATTCACAAAGGCTCCAGCAACTAAACCACACCTTGCCTTTCCTCTTGTGTTATCACATTCCAAAACACAGTTCTCGAGAGACTCTGATATATATATATATATACACACACACACACACACACATATAGAAGCTCACCTCTATTGTGATGTCATGGAAATGAGTGAACATAACTGGCTGCCGTGTTTATATGAATTTTCCAAGCTGGAGAGTTGTGTATTTGCCCCTATAATGTTACCTTGTAACACAATACTTGCCATGTAGTTAATGCAAAAACTTCCCTCTCCTTACTATTGCCAACACCTGAAGCATGCTAAAATCTGTGTTGGCGGCTGTGAGGATGTGCTTGCTGTTTGTTCTGCACTTTTTCTTTTTCGTTCTTAGGTAGAGGGGGTGAGGGTTACACATGTGTCAGGCAGATATAAGATGAATGCAACATAGAACCTAGTGCTGTGTTACAGTAAGAAATGAATATATGAAGATACAGCTTTCAAACAAGAGTTCAAAATATGGAAGCTTCAAGATAACTTATCAGACAGGAACAATTTGATGCCTAACTGTGTCTGTAATCGAATTTCGGGGTTTTAAGTGCCAAAACCACAAATTGATTATGAGGCACGCAGTAATGGGAGACTCCGAATTCCATTCAAATGTGTCTTTCCACATCTTCTGCCACTCGGAATGCATACTCCAAATGGGAGAGAGGCCACACGACAGTCTCCTATAGGTGTACAATGGAAAAATAGTTTAACAAGTGCAATATCATTGGCTGATTTGCAACTGCGCAACAGTTGAATGCCTAAGTTGTTTATCAAACACCAATAAGGCAGGTAGGTAGGCTTCATTAAATCCAGCTATTCCAAAGACTTCTCTTAAACACTGTGACTGTGCACAGATGTAGAAAATATTAATTGGGAGGCGTTCCAAATTGAAAACACTGTGAATGGTGCTTCAATGTACATGTATAGAAACAGCTCGAGTAGTGCAAACTGGCCACAAGCGGCGGACTTTGCGCTTGCGTAATCCAATTTCTTGCTTTCCTCCAAGACTGCAAAAGGGCACTTGAATGCAGTTTGGCCACAGCTCTCGTCTTCCAATTACTTTTGTCCACATCTGTACATCAAAAGTACTTCAGTCTGTTTATAGTAAGCAGTCAACACAAGCATCCAGACCAAAGGCACAAACCAGCATGCAGAAGAGAGTTACCGTACATTGCATCTTGAGAAACTTGATTGAGCTGCATTTGCAAGTAAACCGCTGAGTTTGAAATCCTGTCCCGCTCAGAAAATGAACACTGAAAAGGCATGTCATGGTTTGTCAACAGCGTTTTACTATTAATGGGAACTTTCCAGTAGGTGGCTCCAATGTTCCTGTTTCGTCACATTTGATGGTACTATTGCTTTTCGCATGACACTGCATCCCAGGCAACACCTAAGTCAAGCAGTGTGCATTCTGTCACTTCCTGTCCATAGGAAGTGATATCACCTGCAGTTATAGACCCAGAATATGGCACCTAGTTGATTTTCTTGTGGCTAACTTTCATACCATTACTCCAGCCATTCACCATGTGCAACATTCTTGGGATTTTACTTTTTTAGGAACTATGATGCAGAAGCCGAGTGCGAGAAAATGATGGAAATTGGTGTGCTACCGCGCTATGGGAACTGACAGTAAGTAAACACACCTTTTTTCTTTCTTGGGAGAGGGAAGTGAAGGGGGAGATAATATATTCTGCGTGTTTCGGGGACATGTACTATCGAGTTCGGTATGAGTTGCAACAAATGAGCCAGAGCACTCTATGGGTCAAGCTGGTGATGCTAACATGCGACGCACTTTGCAAAAAATAGAGGAGGTATTGCTGCTCTAGCAATGTACAACCTGTGTGCTTTCCATCATACACTTTCTTTGGATGTGTTGTGCCTGTATCTGAAGCAATAACGCAGCGGTCCATTTAGAAGTAGTGATGTGCCATGATACACACTATGCTAACCGGCTAACTAAGCAAGAGAAGGCAAGCTTCTTGGCATGTGAGCGTGTCATCGCTTCGCAGTGGGCTCCTTACGAGAATCGACAGGTGGACTAAGTTAATCTGTAGCTCTTCACATTAAAGGCCAACTGCAGTGAAATTCTGGAATAGATAAGAAGTCCTGTTTCAGATAATTTAGGCACACAGTAGCCTCTGTGGAAATCTTTACGCTTGAAGTGCGAGTGGGTGCTTCACAAAACCGTCACAAAAATTGATGTCTTACATGCCGAAATTGAAATAAAACGCCGCCGTTACCAGTAGCCAGTAGAGTTGTATGATTTAAACAGTAGAAAACCAGTGCCCAAGCCATCTGCTTCCCTTGCATGTATACCATTCTCGTGTATCAGCAAACAGTTCCTGCATGTCTGCTAGCCGCAGAGTTAGTATACTCTGCTAGCTGCTCTGTGTATTGTGCCCATGCCGTTGCGTGCTCGCATTGTTTTAATGCGAAGTATTCTCAAGAGTCAAGTTGGTTTTCTGTATCTGGTTGTCTACGTTGAACAAGCAGAGCCTCAACTAGTTATGTCTCCGCTCGAAGATGAAGAGCACTTTAGGGTTACCAAGCTAAAGACAACAGTATTGTCCCGTGTAATGCGGACACTATCCACATGTGGCACAGTTACACTACATTGGCCAAAATTTGGCACTCTTCAGTCTAGCATGGCTGGTGTTGGAATAGAACATGTCCTATCTTATGCCGGATCCACTGGAGCAGAGTGCATCGCATGCTAGATTGGCTGACCAGTAGTATGCTGGCCTATATATATACAGTTCAGGTTCACTGAAGCTAGCGTGTGGAGTTTGCACCTTTGACAAACAGCAAAGTGCTTACTAGCCGTGCACTTGCGCTGTCGCAATAATTGATTGCCTTGCTGCTGCAGGCTATGTTTAACGCACTGAACCATACAGAGGATAACATTTTAGCGATTTTAGCGTCTCCGGCGTGACGTAATCGAACTTCACCGGAAACACTGGAAACACCGGAGTGCATCCATGTCTTTAACCTGGTTTAACGTTAGCTACCTTAGGAGTCGACTGATCAGACTACTGCCGTATATTGTAAAGGATGAGAAATAACCGAGGGTCGGCACGGCCGGGCTGGAGGGGTCTACCCTCTAGTTCGGCTGTGGGCCTGGCGCAAAGTGTGTGTAAAGTCACGGCCAGGCAGGCCGGACTCCAACCGTGGTAAAGTTTCAGCCGTTTCACTCCAGCGGCATCACATTCCTGCACGGCTTGCCGCCATACCTACATCATCCTCACTGCATCGCATTCTCCTTCATGACAAATGCAGCATATGGCTCCTGCTGACAGTGTTTCTGGCACTGTTTCAGAAAAGTTTTCGTTAGTCTATTTTGACGCATCCGATGCAGAAACATGCGGAATGTCTCGAAGATGATGCGCTACCGGAAATGGCCGCTTAAGAATATCGCCTATTAATGCAACTTAACTTTTGGTGCACTATTGCGGCTTATAGTAGTACTTATAGTCATGCCAAGAAAGCGTTTGGCAAACAGATCTTGCATGGGTAAGTCTGTGCTTGCGAAATGCAGCCTGTGCAGCTTCATTAAGTGCAGTTTACATGCTTTGTGCATGTTGGTTGGTCCGCGTCGCACTTCTCTGCTGCGGTGCACGCTTTCACCCTGAAGGCTGGGACAGGAAAGATGTGTTCGGCCTGCCTCTGCTTGTACTGCACAGTCATCGCTCATATTTGAGTGCGTGTTTGAGCACCCAATTGCCATGCAACGCATCGGCATTCTTGGAACACTGCAAATCGTGTGCAACAAGAAAACGTGCTGAGAGAAGCACCCATCAACCTCCAAATGTTGAGCATGCGGGACGCCTCGGCACGTAAGTGCCACTGAGAAATCAGCAGTTGTGTACGGTTCTGGGACTTTCGCCATATCCACATCACTACCACTCACTGCCAGCTGCACACATCATCTGCTTAGGCGGTATTTAAAGGCTGTTAATAGGAAAATTAGACAGTTAACAGCTTCGCAGCTTTGCCAAGATTACATTGATAGTATATGCGATAGTATATGCTAAGCATCACCCAGGTGAATCTACTTGCAGTTGGCCTTTAAAACCCGTAAGTTATAATCTCAGGCCAATTGAGAATAAAGTGCAACGACATCCTGTGGTTCTGTAGAGGGCTCCTCGAAGAATACAGAACACTTTAAATTTAAAGCACAGCTCTTAGGTGCCCCCAATCCTGCAACAAGTGTCGTCGTCCCTCGGCGTCCTCGTAACCGAGCGAATGAGCACAGCAAAAGGATGAGAGTGAACTGGTAGCGCGGATGAAAGACAGCAATAGTGAAGGGAGTGTGAAGAGGAAAGCGGAGGAGCAGTGCGCAGTGGAACCAGTGGGCGGAAAATGAAAGACTGCTTTTGCGTCAACGATAGCTACGAGATGGCGCAAGAGTAGCATGCGTTGCTTCATGGAAACAAAGCGCTGCATGAGCAGAAGTCTGATTGCGGCGGCTGCTGAGAATCACACCCACATGTCACCCACGCGCTGCCTCGCAATCACCTGATTATCGAAGCAGTTGTGCGACACTTCGCTCCGTTGCAGTGTGCCACAAGAGAGACTGTCTGTGTCAGCCAATATATCGTGAAATGAAAACATGTACACAGCTGCACTCAACTTTTACATTAGGGAGTACCGTAATCGTCCGTGAACTTACATAGATTATATCTTGAAGGTCCCTTATCGGGGACTTTACATGAAGGATGGGCAACAAGGAATGGCAGAAATAAGTACATTGGGCATGACTTGGGGCATCGGCCTCTTCGAGAGCAGCTTCGGGGATTAGGAATACTATAGGGCAGTGGCGTAGCTAGGTCGTCTGGCACCCGGGGCCCATAAGTCTTCTGTCACCTCCCTCCCCGGGTGTAGCCGGCGGAAAGAGGGGTGTCTTCAGAGGCATATGACACCCCCTCCCCCCCTCACTGGCTCCTTGCACCCGGGGCCCACGGCCCCCCGGCCCCCCCTGTTGCTACGCCACTGCTATAGGGTCCTTCGTTTTCGGGTAAACCTCCCATGGGTAGCCCAGTAGCTGTGGTGTTGTATTGCTAAACTCGAGGTTGCGGATTCAATCCCGGCCATGGCAGCCACATTCCGAGAGAGGTGCAGTGCAAGAACGCCTGTGTACTGTGCATTTGGTGCACATTAAGGAACCGCAGCTGGTCAAAATGAATCCGGAGCTCTCGCTCCCCTCAGGCATACTTAATAATCACATCGTGGTTGTCGCATATGAAACTCCAGAATTTCTAGCTTTTCATTTTTGGGTAAAACCTGCAGGGTCTCGCGCATGCTCTAGGGACAGAGAGGAATGACAACACAGTAGTGCAAATAATCGCAAGAGCATTTATTGCGCCTTTCATACACTAATGCCTGCTAGCCAAATTGCTATCCGCAGAACGTGCCAATGGGCACGCAAGAAATCTAGGAAGTCTGACTCACTGCGACTGGATATGTTCGCCCCATGCTGGACCAGTGCATGGCCGTTCAAACGATCGTGCTCGTCCATTCGGGTGTCCTGCTCCTAGGCCTCGTGAGACACTCACAAAAGCATGGATCGATACACGCGTGTAATGTCTGCACCGCTTTCCAACCCCGAGCCAAAGAGCAAGAGCTCACTCCCCCTCGCGGCCATCTAATCCCGCCATTAGGCGGCGTTAGCAGCGCAACACTCACACCGTCTCTTGTAATATGTTGCAACTACACGACCGCTGCTGGCACTTAGCTACGGGGAGAATCCAGATTCCAGGAGATGCAAGAGCCATGTGGGGAAAACATCAGGGGATGTGCGAGAGTCGAGCATCCCCACATACCCAATAATTCCCAATTTTTGCATTCTGAATAAGATTTATGAAAATTGGGTTAAACCCAATTTCCCCCTGGCATTCACCCCAAAGCACATATTCTAAAGGATGAGTTTAAAGGATATTTACTAGAACGAAGCCCCGAGAAGAGCACTCGTGTGCTGACCTACTGACAAGATGCCACCTCCCCGTTACCTCAACCTAGCAAACATGGCGTCTACGTTGCTGTGTATTGTGAAGTTAAGAGGACGTTTTCCTGACTGCAATGTGTGTTCAAAACTGTGGCAGGTACAGGATGGATACAGAAATGATGAAAAAGCAAATGTATCTAAAGAACACCTTGTAATTGTAAGCATCGCACTTCTTGCAGAGCATGCTCGTGTGCACTATTACTTTCGCTTTCTTTCCTTTTTTTAAAGAAGTGCAGAGAACATTATTAAGCAAGAGATCGCCAAGCGCACCTTTTTCTTTTGTTTAAGCAGTTTGTTTAAAAAGTGCTAACAGTGATTGCCAACAAACATTTATATAACACAAGTTTGTTGCATAACTTACGAGCAACTCTTTACAAGTACATATATCATCCTGTTATTTCGCTTGTTTAAATAAAATGTGTCGAAAAGGGGAACATTGCCAGTGCTAATCGCTTGAGAAAGTTACCAGGAAGACTCTGGCTGTGCCAGCCCCAAAAAATCCCTATTTTCCCCAGTTTCCCTTTTACAGCAAAGGTTTTTATGGCTAGGTTCTGGCAGATCTAGTCTCCGTGGACATAGACCAACTATTTTTCATACATGGGCTGAGCCCAAAGATAGTGAACTACCGGGCTGACCCGCAGACGTGAAGCAGGCATTAAGCACTCTCCATATGTGGCCTGATCCCGAAGATAGTGAATACCGGGCCGACCCGCGGCGAAGTTCAAGTAGGCGTTAAGCACTCTCCAAACGTGGGCCGGTCCAGAAGATAGTGAAATGCCGGGCTGACTCGCGGCGGAGGTGAAGCAGGCGTTAAGCACTACCCATGCGTTGGCCGATCCCAAATATTGTGCAATACCGGGCCGACCTGCAGTTCGCCAGTAAGCGGCCCACATTCACAGCTTTGCTGGTCACCCTTTTTCACAGACTGGAAACGCACTGAATTTTTAAATGTGGTACAGGATTTTAAGCCCCATTTAAAAAAAAAAAAGAAACAATCCCAACAACAAAGGGCCCTACTTCTAGACCAAATGGAGCATCAAGCAATCGTACACACCGGTGTACTATGTGTACCTTGACTTACAGTGATGCACAGTTTTTTATTTATCCCTTCGTCCTTTGTAAACTAGTCATCACTGCCTTGAGTGTGCATTGATTTAATGAAGCACGTTTATATTAATATTTTATTTAAAGAAGTGCTCTTGATTCCCCACACATATTCATGGTCTAATGTGTTGATAACCTCGAAGCAACGAAGTCAACTGTACGCCTTGCTCAATTTAACAATGTTTATTTATAAATGTAGGAACATTGTGGGGTATTCCATATTTGAGTTCAGGTGATGAATGCCATTTACCTGTTAGTCTGCCATTCCCATGAAGCAACACAAGATGCATTCAGCGAGCTTTCTGTCTACAATAAGTGCATATAAATGCAACAGTTACGTCTTTTGCAAAATGGCGTTATTCACACAAGCTAGCTTAAAGTGTTTTTAATTTTTAAAAATGTCTAGATTTGAGGAAATACTTATTGTCGGATCCTATCGACTTTCTTAAGTCAAAGTTTAACTGGAGTTGTGTTAGATTTTTGTCATTACAGTTAACCTCAATATAGCAAAGTAAAACTAAAATGTTTCTTGCCGATATGAGCATGTAACGAGTATGTACTGAACGATTATCATGCAACGGAGTTATTTTCGTGCTAGATACAAATTTGTTATAATAAGCTTTTACATTTGTTTGTCAGTCTTTTGCACAGCCTCCCTTTTACAGCAACTTGATTCTTTATTTGCAGGGCATCCACAGCTGTTGTCATCCACTCCTGCTGGCGGGGCCACAGTATGGTGTAGATAATAAACTTATCACGTCAGGACCAAGAGTTTCGTTTCCTTTTATAGAAGCTATTGCAAAAGGCACACGTGCAGCCGCCATGTCTCAGTCTCCCAGTTCTAGGAAAATGCACTTCAGCAGCATACAGTAACATTCGTACTGAGTCATGATTTATCATAGTTATGCAGCAGCACAGTGAAAAGCGTATATTAGATGTCTTGTTGGATGCACCCTGCCTTCCTAAGCGGCAAAGTGTCATAGAGCGTGTGTGTGTTAAAAAAAAAAGAGGAATTAAGGTCACTAGTCAAGTAAAAACATTTACACTTTGGAACCCAATTCTGCTTAGAATGCAGTGAGCACAATGCAGTGATTGGTTCATATGTTTACTTTTGATTTTCTGTGGACTGTTTTTGTCTTATGAAGGTTGCCGAACAGTTTGTAACGCTGTAGCATGCGACATTGTGGGGCAGAGATAAACTTGGGGCTTCGTACCATGCACGCATTCTGCTGATAGTGTTAGGTGTTGCCTGTACCATTGGTGCTGTTTTGAGCATACATGTGGCAACACTAAACCGTAACATGTGATGTAGTGGTTGAAGTTTATCCGCTCACTATGTTACGTGCTACGCATACGATGCTGTGTTGGCTGCGTTGTGAACAAGGAACCAGTATGCGTGCCAAAATATCAAATTTTACTTGGGCAGTGACCTTAATTATTTGCTTTTTGTAACATGCCACCTGACCACAAAAGCTTTCATCGAACTTATGGGCATGCATGCCACAGGCTTGTGTTTACATAATAGAAATTACCTTTCCAAAAATAAATTCAATTCGCTCATTTAATTCAAATTTTTCTGTTTGTGCAGCAGATAGCATCTGTGTAGTTACTTTTAGTGTGTCCCTTTTTCACACATTAAGCAGACATTCCTTACAATCAGAGGCGCCATCTCAAAATTAATCCACTTCCTAAAAACATGCACCCCAAATTACACAAGGAAAGGAGGGCTGAGCGGTCCAAAGCCCTACATCAGAAATTCCACGCCTTCAAAGACGTAGTCTACGTCGGCTCAGCAGAATACATAGAACGCAACTGTGTGTCCCTTGCAGTGGTGGATTCCTCAGGTCAAATACGCGCTGGTGATTCAATCCGCACCAGAAGCTCTGAAACAGCGGAGGAGGCGGCTATCGATCTGGCAATAGCCTCTACACATTGTCATTACATTATTAGCGATTCCAGAGCAGCAGTATGCAATTTTGCGGAAGGTCAGGTCTCGGCTCCCTTAAAACACATACTAGACACCAACCAACACCCACGACCAATCCAGATCATTTGGGCACCAGCACACTCCTCCCTACCCGGCAACGATGCCGCCCACACCGCTGCTCGAGGACTCGCCAACCGAGCACCCGGATGGCTCACGCTAGGATCAGAGAGGGATCGCATGGTCAGTTATGAGGAAATAACTCAGCACTACAGGTCAGCCAGGGCAGTGTACCCGCCAGCACACTAATCGCTTAACAAGCGGCAAGAAGTAGCTTGGAGACTACTTCAGACGAACACCTACCCCAACCCCGTAGCCTATCACCTACTACCCGGACCAATACCCTAATACATGTAACCTTTGTAAGAGAAAAGCGGATGTGTTCCATATTATGTGGTCGTGCCCAGCAGAAAATCACACAAATCTCGATATAAGTAATACTGAGCAGTGGGAGGCCGTGTTGCTCAGCTCCGACCCTGACCTGCAGGCCAAGGTCATCAAAAGAGCTGAAGAAGCCGCCCAGGCGCTTGTGGCTGCCTAACAAGTCATCTGTCAATACCTTGTTTTCAAATAGTCTTTACTCGCTCACTCACTCACTCACACATTGTTTCGCACTGTAGTAGGTCATGAATCGGCGTACTTGAGCCATTAATGCTGTATCTACGCTGGTAAGACTAGTTCCTGCTGTAAAACGAGGATTGTGCTGGCAAAAGTCATCTTTAACAATAATTGATAAATTCCCAAAATTTGTGGACGAGTGCAAGGCACTCCTTGATGGGCTGAAGAGTGGCCCCATGGAGGACTTGCCGTATTTACTCGCCTCTAACCTTCGCATTTTACAGCGAAGATGCTAGCCTCTGATTGGTTGAGATTTTTTGTGGCGTGCTTACCCAAAGACAAACGGCAGCTGGAAGGCTTTGTCTTTGAATTTTCGTGTAATAGAATGTTTTCTCGTATATTCGAATTACTACAATCTAATGCTTTCATGACTGCAGGTTGTTTATGTTGTACTTTACGATTTTTCTGACGCATTTTACTTTGAGAAATTAGTTACATAACATATTTGCGCTAGGTGGAGGGCCTACAAGAATGATGTATGCTGTGCTAACGGTACTGCCACCTAGTGGCTGCGGCCACTAGACGGACCTCAAACAATAGCTGGAAAAGGGCTTTGTCTGAGTTTCCACATAACAGGTTTACATTTTCTCGTACATTCGAATCACAATCTGAAGCTATCGTGTCTGCTGTGCGTGTAAGTTGTACTTTACGCATTTTATGACGCAATTTACTTTCAAGCATTCATTTAGTTCAATAATGTGCTTGGCGGAGCTAGGGCGCGGAAGAATGAGAATATATATATATATGCAGCACTTCCGCACACGTGCGTGCATGACGTGTGCCGCTTGTGGTGGTAGTGCCGCTTGTGTAACTACGTGTAACGTCATCTAACGTCAGCGACAGTTTCGCTGTATATCCACTTTCGTAGGGTGGAATGGGGCGGATTTTTCTTTCCTTTTTTTTTTTTTTGCTAGGAAAAGCTACTTGAGGTGACATGCACGGTAGATTTGAGCACGAATAATTGCAATAGTGAAAAAGCTATCGTTTATGGTTGCTGGCATATTTCTTTTCTTAAATCAGTAATCTAATTATTTTCTCAGCACTTGTCTTGACTTTTCATTAACACAACTCATTAGTCAACCAACACGAACCACTTAAACTTCTGCCAATATACTAGGCTTAGCTTTAACTAACGATCCTGATATATTTTTCTACATAACGCATGAAGGTATCACTGACCATAATGTTATCACTTCTTGCATCAACTTTTTTTGCTATCAAAAGGACACTTGCCAAAAAGAAAAGATGTTCGGGTAAAGCCAATTTTAACATAATTAACACAATATTAACAGCTTTTTCTGATCAATTTCTGCATGAGTTTCATGCACGCTCCATTGAACAGAACTGGGTCCTCTTTAAAACCACCTTCAGTCACATCGTCGACAAGTTCATTCCTATGTTATCCATTTCCTGCAAAAGTAGTCCTCCTTGGTTTACCAACAAGCTTTGGCGGCTCAATAACAAGAGACTATAGAGGCAGGCCAATCTCATTGGTCTCACGAGTGCACATGACAAATACAAAGCATGTGAAAAGGCTTATAAGGCAGTGCTAAAATCTATTCATCGTACCTTTTTTTTGCTCATGACTTGTCACCATGCTGAAAAATAATACTTGTCGGTTTTGGCGTGTGGTGAACCCTAGAGTTCGTGCTGACACCAGTCTTACTGATTCTAGTGATATTCTTATCTCCGATTCAGATTGCTCTCAACAATACATTTTAACAATTCTCACTCATGGAAATGTTAACTCATTGCCTACATTAACGGTATTAGATGGAATCGCTATGCACAAGGTAGTCATCGGTGAGCTTTGTTTTATCTTTACTAACCAATCTTAAAACGTGCTCTAGTGCCGATCATCTAGGCTTCAATAATAAAGTTTTAAAGAATAAATCACAGTTTTTGTTCCATGTTAACCGCTCTATTTTCCCAGTCACTATCAACTGGCTGCATTCCTAATGTATAGCGCATAGCTAAAATAATACCCATTTTTAAGTCAGATGATCGTGCTTCTCCACTTATCATCTCATCTCCTTAACCGGCACTATTTGTAAATTACTCAAACACATCGTACACAGACAGGTCATCAATTTCCTTGAAGACCATAACATTATTTTCAAGCGTCTGCACGGTTTTCGCAAGGGCTACTCATGCGACACCCAACTTACCGGATTTATTAAGGACATACATGTACTAATAAACGCTGGGTTTCAAGTTCACGCAATATTTAAAATTTTTTTAAGTAATTTGACCGCGTTAAACACTAGAGGTTGTTACTTAAACTTTTACAACTTAACATTCGCTGAAATATGATTGTATAGATCACAGATTTTTTTCTCAGCTGTGATTCACTTTACATCAGTTAACAATTCTAACTCATGTTATGCTTACGTCACATCTGAAGTTCCACAAGGTAGTGTACTTGGGCCTTTACTCATTCTAATCTATATTATTTACCCAGTTGCACGACGTTAAAAATATGACTATTCGATTGTGTAGTTTACCAATGTGTAACACGTAATGCTGATTGCCACTTACTATAAACTGACCTAGATGCGATATGTGCATGGTGTTCTAATTGGTTAATGCCATTAAATATTTCAAAAACTAACCTCATGTCTTTCACCAATAAGCCACGAAACTCAACCACCTACTCCCTTGATAACGACGCTGTAGCACTCACCACAACTTACAACTACCTTGGTATCAATCTTCAGTCAAGCTTATCATGGTATAATCATATCAACCTTACTATTGCCTCCACTAGCCGTACTCTCGGACTTCTTAAACATAATTAAAAGAAGCCCCAATGCATATTAAAGAAACTAGCATTCACCACATTAATCCGTCCCAAATTGGAATAGGCATCTGCCATTTCTGATCCTTAACTAAGTTATATCATCAATAATATCGAAGCCTCGCAAAATCGTGCTGCGCGATTTATTTTTTCAGATTATTCACGTTACACCAGCGTCACCTCATTAAAGAATAAAGCTGAGTTGTACAACTTATCACTTTGCCATAAAACTTCCTACCTATCACTTTTCTATAAGGTTTATCACCATTCTTCACCTCTTTATAATTTCTTTCAGTCACTACAAGTTGTCTTTCCACGTTGTGACCATCCATATAGTCGAACGCATTAACTGCTAGTTATTGCATTGTGCATATCCATTTTTACCGTGCACATTAACTGAATGGAATGCCTTACCATCAGACATTGCCACTGAACCCAACTTAACTATGTTTCAAGATCTAATTCGCTCCCGTCTTGCCACCTAATCTTATTTTGGGACTTCACAGTGTTTCTTCTCTCTCTTGTGTGATGTCTGTTGAGGTTTGCTTTTCATTACAGTTACCTTATGTTCTCCTAATATGTACTAATGTTTTCTGTGCAATATTTGTGATTCATCTTGTATGATGCCTATGCTTTCACTCTATTATTATTTCATGCTTTTTTTTTTGTACAAGTACTATGTATAAGTACAATCTGTGACCAATGCCTGCCCCCCCCCTCCCACATGTAATACCCTCGTAATTAGGGCTTTTGGGGGTATCTTGGATAAATAAATAGATAAATAATTCATACGCACGCCGATGCGGGGGGTGCTCTTCTGCTAAACGAGGTCGCCGCTGACGTCGCTTTTATGTTTCGCTTGGTGGCGCAACCGACCACCCCGTTCCGAAGGGGATGCTCATAGCATTCATCCACCCATGCATCCGTCTGCTACTCTTCGGGTACAGTGTACTGTACTTCGGGGCTTTCGGGCGGCGCTGGTACTAGCCACCGTAGCGCTGGAATGAGAACGGCTCCGGCCGGCTCCTGCTACCACGAACGGAGTGCATATTTGACGACTTCATGCTTCGGTATCACAGCACTGTGACGGGTCGTTTCGCTCCTAAGCTGAGTGCCCGAAACTGGATTAGGTCACAACCACTACATCGTTTTACCTTTTCGTATAGTTTTTGCAGAATTCAATATTTTCCTTGTCCAATTTGTAACGCGGGCTTAATTCTCCGCGCATTACAGCTGAAAACCATGCAGCGTGCCCGTTCATGAACAAACTGATAACCGCACGTTCTAAAGCTTAGAGTTGCCCCGTGAGTTCATAAAGCGAACTGGCACGCACACTACTTCGCTGCACACATTTCTTTTGCACAACCGTTACATGCTGCCACTGTGCCATGCGAAAAAAAAAAAAAAAAAACTATACCTTGGTATCTTGAAAAAGATCGCGAGTTAGATCACCTTAGCGACGAATTTTAGTGACACAAAGCAGTGAAGTTTTATTGCATTGGGCAACTTGTTGCAAGCCTTCAACTCCCGTCGACAACAAACGAGACTTAAAAATAACGCTCACCTTTCCTTGAAACAGCATCGATCCATTCCTCACTCACATTCGTCGCAGAAAGCTCTTCGAAGCTTCCGCAATAAGATCCTATGTCTTTAAAATAATGGCAATCAACAGTATAGTTTACCGTAACATCAGAAATTATACCTCTGAAAAGCTACATGCAACCACGGCTGAAGCAAGCTGCCGTCTGTTTCGCAGTGTGTATGTATTCGGCTGCATCATTTTTTCCCCTTATCTGCAGTAAACATGTAGGTTTTTAAAATGTTTTGATATATTATTATGCATTCAATTTATTCATATTTTTTTAAATAGAAATCTTATAAATTCTGTTTAATGGAGGTAATGGAGGCAAGAAATTGCAGTCTGCCAGCTGTACTTACACGGCGCGTTTCTTTTCTGCACAATTTCTCCTACTCTAGCTCACTTTTCTAATACAAAACATTCGCAAATCTCTTTTTTATTTCTTATTTTCGAGAATTTGCGTTGGCGCATAGTAAAAGGAACGTGCATCACGGCCGAAATACCGGCACGACCGCCGGAGCAGCAGACGGCGTTTGAGCAACGCCAGCGTCATTCGTACGTTGTGCCCATAGCGGTATGGTTCTGCCCACAGCATATTAAGGACATATTGCATTTATAATTTCTTCAATCATTGAAATCTAAACGCGTGCTTCAGTCGAGAGCGCGTTCGAATCGAGTAGATACAGTATCTTCCAGCAGGGTCACTGGATTTTGAGGAATAGATTAAAAAAAAAAAAGGATAATGAAATATTGCCTGTCTAGTGAAAGTTAGACTGAAACAATAATTAATCGATTGCATACTAGATTAACTTGAAGTAGCAGCATATTCTACCTCTGCTCCTTCCAAGTACACTGAGTCTTCAACTAGAAATTTGACTGCATTGAAAACCGCACCCTAAAAATGACATGAGAACACACTGAAAAACGTGGCGCACGTGTCAGACCACTCGTCACACAGATAACCGCTGACGTAGTTGTTTTCATCTTTGGGCTGTGCAATGTAGAAGCTGCAAGGAAGAAGCAATGCTTACACAACTGTCAGACTCACTATGTTTACGAAATACGAGCTTCATGTATCGCTGCACTTCGTCATACTTTTGAAAAAACACTTCCGCTTTTGGGCACAGGTAGAGGCATTTAGTGTGGTCTGGCCACCATGTAAGCAATGCCAGTGCACACCTTTATTATTATGAAGGCTAATTCAAAGGGCATTTCACACGCCAAGCTAGCGGCGAATTGCATCATGTGTTTTAGGTGCTCCCAGGATTCCATGTATCGCAAGGTGAACTGGCAAACTGGTTAGTCAAGCATTAAGGGAGCTTCCCCTTCACAACTGCTGCAGAGTCTATAAAGAAATGCTCAACACAAGAGGTCAGCACAAAAGAGTACACATTGCAGTCTATATAGAGCAATGAAAAACTGTTACAAATTGACGACGGTTACCAAGTGTAAATAAATTCCCATTCTGTGGTTTCATAATGTTGGCGACTGCCGAAATAGGAAGCTTTTTTTTTTTTTGGTAAAGACTGGTGTGCTCGTTAGTTGTCGGTGCAGATTTGATTCAGAGGAAAGTTAATTGACCAGTAGCGTGATTGGATGTTTATCCTTCGTTTTAATTCGGTCTGCCGGATAATTCGATCAATTCTGTCGTGTTGTCTAAAGTACAGAGTTTTAGTTTGCTCTGTGGTCTGGGCCTACCATCCATGTTAGTATGTGGAGGGCTCAACGCATCGATAAATGAGTACAAAGCGTATATAGCATCTGGGTAGCGGCGCACACAGATGTTCGATGTCGAGTGAACCCGATGTGGTGGCATCATTATGTTTACTGTGATCATCTTTAGTGTGCCAGTCAAACTTGCCTCTATGTTTTGTACCTTCCAGTATGCAATGGCACAAAAATATCCATCTGAACACAGGCATGTTCAAGTGACAGTTTTTAATACCGGTATGAAAACTCACAACAAACCATAAAAAGTTTTTTTCTTCATTACAATCTGCAGGCATAGTGTCTGTGGTTCTTTTTTTTTTCTTCTATACAGAGATGTTGCAGCAAATGTACAAATATATTCACAAGGCAGTTACAAGATTCTGACAAAAAAAAAAAGTGGAAAGCATGATGCAACAACAACAAATATATAGCTGAGGAGAAGGTAAGAACAAACAAACAGGAGTTCCATAAAAATATAAGGGAAGGAATGGGGAGGCAGCAAAAGGGAGCCAAGGAAGAAAAGCCGTTCACGCTTGAGCCCTGCTTGATGAACCTGTTTTACACCAGTGATACCCCAGTGTTACACTGCCCTGTGATGGGTTGCACTTGAGATGCCTTAGGCCCGCTTGTGAACCAGAGCAACTTGCACTCGCTTGACTGTGGAGACAAAAAAAAAAATAGCAGAAGCGTAGAATACAGTCTTCAACTTTGAAGCTTTCGCAAAAGTATGTTTGATCGGCCTTCCAATCAGAAGTGGCTACATATAAGTAACCAATCAAATCAGCTTGAGCGACTGACTGAATGAAACTACAGCAGAACCTTGCTATTGTAATACAACCATGGTTACCTCAGTTTCCAGATTTTATGCATCACGGAAGAGAACAGGGAAATAGCCCCAATAACAACATTCTGATGTTGCTGTTCTGGATAATCTTACACATCATATAATGGAGATCCTGCTGTAGTTGGCAGTACATGCTCTCGTGGGCCAATTGAGCATGCTCTCAATCTACTAGTACTGTCACTGGAAACGAAATGGGCCGTGCACTAACCATGCATTTCTACCTCTGTTGGCAAATGCGAGCTGCTCCACCTGTCTAAACCAAACTAACCGGCAGGCCCGCTGACAAGGGAGACGGCAAACTGCTGAACAGTCGACACAAGTCGACTGCCGGGAACAAATACATGGAAATTTCTGCAGGAAACGGGCAGCCCAGCATAACAAACCTATGAAATAAGTCTACAGGGACACTTCCTCAAGACCACCACTTTCTTTCGAGAAAGGGTGGGGGGGGGGGGGGGAAGCAATATAAAATGGTCAGTGCTGAAAACCAAGGCAGCATCGCCCTGCTACTCCTAACGGGAGGTGATGCTTTTATTATCTTCTTTCTCTCTTTTGCATCATCATAAGGCCTTTTCATCTTGCTCAGAGGTACCCGCTCTCGCAACTATAGAAACAAAATCTTGCCCGGAAATGGTTTTGTACAGTGGGCAGCCAGAAAGTGAGAGAGAGAGAGCGGTGTGATGGAAAGAGAAAAAAGAAATTGTGTCTATGTACATGACATGCAGCCTCCGAGGAAACCTAACATGAAGCTAGAGAATAAAAAAAAAGATAGATAGAGGGGGGAAGAGATTTTATGAGACGACAAGGCGGGACCATGTGAGCGGGTAAAGCGGGAAAAATGCATCAACAGCAAAAGGCGCCAACGGTTCTACTTTTCTCACTCTGTACCTTTTCACTTCGTGCCTCGTGCTTCAACCCCCCCTCACTACCACCAAGGCTTTGGCTAACAACTACACTGAGCAGTTTCAGTTGGTGTAGTTTTCATTTTTGTTCTCAAGAGCTGCGCGTTCACATACTTTCGCCCCGCTCCTGCAGGGCAGAAAGGGGATATTTTTCTGTGAGCACAATCTCGGGGCATTTTTCTCTTTGACGCGATGCAAGTAACTAGCTTACGACCACTGAGAGTCTCGCAACTATATGTTTTGCCGTTTTGCCTACATGCGCCTAGGCCCTCAGTACTCCCCATTGCATGCTGCAATCGTTTCGCCCACTTGGCTACCTCCTTGTTTTTGATGCTGAGAAACGTAATAGGTGCTTTGGTGCAAATGCTGGAGTACTTCAACTGAAAACTATTAATATATATATATATATTTTTTCATGTGAATGACTGAAACTGGAGTTCCAAGGGCTTTGACGCGTGCATCAGAAATTATTTATATGTTTAGTAGCCAGGGGGAAGAACAAATTGAAGTTTCTACTGAAGACTCGCTGAAACTAAACAGGAAGCAACCCCCTTACTGCCAAAAAACACAAAGTTCTAATTGGGAAACGTTCTGTTTGCAGCTTCGTTCAAAGTCGTGGTACCTCTCTTGAGTTTATCACTGGAGGCTTGCCTCAACGATGGCTTTTCTTGCTAGTGGGCGACTTGAGAAGTATTGCTTACTTTGAAATTAACATAATCACTTGAAAGGTGACTACAGTCGGCAATCACCTAAAAATTCAGTACAAGCTTCAATTTGATTCGGTACCCACGTTGCATCTTCACTGTGCGCACCCAAAACACAGTTGCCAAGAGACTCTGACAGTGATAAAAGTTTGCCTTCACCATGACGTTGAGGGAATGAGTGAATGTAATAGGACAATATGCAAGAAAACAGCAAGCGCGCTCTTTCCACAAACCTAGTCCGACCTAACCAGCATGGTGAACCGTGGGCTAGAATCGTAATTAAGGTGTCGACATGCAAAACCAGTGACACCATTCCTTGCGCCCTCCAGTCCCCACTAATCCAAGTTTTCAAAGAATGCTTTGGCTTTAAAAGGACACTTACACTAAATCAGTTTAAGCTAATAAAGCATTGTTGAAAAGCGATTTTCATTAACCTTGCAGCAAGAAATTGATTATCAGCAGAGAAAATGAAGAGCACGGGTTAAGCTTCTTTTTAATTTCATGCAAGTGCCTGAGCTCTGGTAGGCGAAGATGATGTGCCCGGACCTCAATGTTTTTTTGCATTTGTGCCGTTGTGGGACAGTCAAACTTGCTCAAACTTGCCATATTCAGTCTCTTGCTCTTTTAGAGTACTACGTAATTCACCTTTACTGCTAAAAACTTATCTAGGCCCAAAAAAAAGGCTTAAGTATTCTACGACATCAAGGTGAGCATATTGGTTTGGGCCGTCAGATGTTCGAGAAAGGGTGCTTAAGGAATTCTGCATATTGTCCATTGGCTGGCCCATGTGCGCAAGCTGTCTTTTTGAGTTGGACGGTGGTGCTTTCCTAGGCTGTCACCAGCTATATCACTGCCATTCAAGCGCCATGCTTTCACGCAAGTACAGAACATCACAGCCCGCACTTGGTGTCGAGAGGGGAGAAAGGTAACTATAGCTAAGCGCCACAAGCGTTCGTGAATTTGTTCATTGTGCAACACAACACAGTTAAATAGAGTCAACCGTCGACAACAGAGAAAAAAAAAAGGGCGACAAATGAGTGATTTGAAATCGACCTGGGGAAGTTGAGATGCAGAGTGAATTTGCAAGTTCCAAACAGCTTCAGGAAGCACACAAGGCTGGCTATTTCTCCCAACAAATACTGTGACAGATAAGTCACGAAACCAAGAGTTTGCCTGCCATCCAACCTCAATCGAAATGCCTTGTTTTTTTTTTTTCTTTTCTTTTTCCCTTGGCACGAAAACCGTTATTTCAATGCCTTAACTGGACTCTTTCTGTGTGTACAATAAAAAAAACATATAGCACACGAATTTGATGGGAGAGTGAAATATGACTTTTCTTGTAAAAACGAGAGCAAGTGTGAACGATTGATGGAGGTGGCGGGACGTGAGGACTATGACAAGAGTAGAGAAACAGGAAAAGAAAGTCAGAGAGAAAGGGGGACAGGTATGAAGAAATGTAGAACACGCAGATTCCCACAAAACCTGCCAAGAAAAAAAGGGAGGGAGAAAATATATGAAGTAGTAGCAAATATTTGACTCGGCAACAGCAAGGAAAAATAAAATGAGGCGAGGGGGAGAGTCAGAAATACACAGAAACTAATAACATAAGCACTGGATCTTTCTCTCTATATATACAGTAACACAAACTCATGCTAGGCGCGTGCGTGCATGGTTGTTTGATGAAAATCTGTGTCAAAGCTCTCGTCTCTCTTGGGGGCGCACAAGAGGGAACAAACTGGATGTATGACTTAACAATGATGTACAAGGGGGCAGGAGAAATATAATGTAAGCAGGTTTGCAAAGTTAAAAAAAAAAGACTTCCGCTGCAACAGGCGTGTGCAATGAACTGAACCCAAAAATGGTCCAGTTGTCGGCATGTGGGAACCATGTCACATTCGCTGCTTTCATCTGTGGTTCCGTTGCCTCCGCGAAGATGGCAAAAAAAAAGAAAAAGAAAAAACACACACAACAACAACACAAGTTTCTGCACTCTCTGTACAATGCGCCACATGTTTACATGGCATGACGTATTTACAATGCAATGGCAGCAAAAAGCGTGTAGAGACTAAAAAAAAAAAATGAGAGAAAAACCCTCTACGCCCTTCCTTTTTTATCCACACACGCACCTATGCAAACAAACACAATGGTGAAAAAGACAAGAAAATAAATGCGAATGACAAGAGAGGAAAAAAAAAGTAAAGGGTAGACAAAAAACTATTATATGCAGAGAGATAACACTTGCCTACCTTTCTTTAGTGTCATTCACATTTCTGTACACAGATATAGTACATCATCCAATTTCGTCTATGTATAACTTTTTTCACTAGCTCTCTCTTTTTGTTGTGTGTGTATGTGTATGTTTCACAGATATCTCACTAGGATGGGAGAAAGGAATAGAAGGGGGGGGGGGTAGGAAAAGGTCACAGAGAATAAAATGAAGCATTGCATCGCGACCGGCCTAAGCACTGTCAGTCATTAGAGGATCTGCCCCTTGGTCACTAATATCTCAACAACTGTCATTTGCCCAGGACAGAGTTCAAGAAAGCCCAAATTACTTCACTACCTATCAGTGAGGGACGTCCGCCGGCTTTCACCCTCCGTACGTGAAGCAAAGTACACTGAGAAACCCTGCTCTCTAGCGCAGCCAGGCCGTCCGTCACGCGCGGGCCCAGACAGCGTCACTAACTTCTCAAGGCGACTCAATGCCAGTCACTGGCACAGCCAGATGTCTCATTTAAGAGCAGAAGCTGTTCTCCAGCATGGCCAGGCATAGGCACATGATCCAAATGCGACTTGGTGACCGTCACATAGGGGCCCAACTAGCGTCACAAACTCCAGAAGGCGACTCCGTGGCAGTCACGTGCACAGCCAGATAATGTAACTTAGAAGGAGAAATTGTTCTCCAGTAAGGTCAAATAACGTCGCAAGGTACTGACGTTTACTTGGTGGCCATCAAGTGTGCGGCCACATAACGTAAAAGTTTAAAAAGTGACTCCCATGGCAGTCACATGCAAGTTCAGATAGCGTCACATGCACGGCCATGTAATGTCACAAACTGCCAGGATAGCTCAATGGTGGTTGCATGTTGGCTGTCATCTGGCATGGCTAAACAGTGTCACGTTAAAAGAAAAAGCTGTTCTCCCAGCATGACCAAATAATGTCACAAGATATGGTTACTCTGTGGCTGTCACGTGCAAGGCCATATAGCGTCACAAGTTTGCAAGTTGACTGACGCCCATCACATGTATAGCTATGTAACATATCACAAACTGCCAATGTGGCTCTGTTACACATTGGCTTTCATCTGGTGGCCACAAGAGATGCCACTGTGGATATTACAAAGACAGAGCATATTTGCTTTTCAGGCCACCAGATGCTACCTCAACTCGAATCTGCCCCTTCCATCTTTTTGCATGCTTTCTCGTGCTACGCTATCTCGTCACATGCTTGTGACAATGTCAGACTCCCTCTCCCCAAATACAGAAGCTCGCCCCTTTCTTGCCGCAAAGCCAAGAGAAATCAGTGCAGAGCGGCTGGGTGCAGGGAGCCTTTAATAAGTTTGTTTTAAAAAAGCGGGGTCAAATTTCAGAGCTTATCATTAGTAAGAACTGTTTGGCCATCGGCAAGCCACCACCGCTAACAAAATGTCAAACGCCACGAGTGGCTGGTACCTGCTGTTGCGAACAAATTTAATGTAAGAACTTCTTTTTCGTGAATAAGGTTTTAGAAGCCAATTTCTCTAAATTAGGCATAGAGTGCAAGAAAATGCAGCATTGCTGTGCACAAAAGCTAGCACCTATCTATATAAAGGGATGGGAGTTCATATTATAGAAGGCAGCACCTGTCAACAAAGCTAATATGGTCATGTGCACAACTGTAAGCCGTTCATCTTCCATAGGTGATGCCTGTGTTTATACACACATGCATATATAAAAAGAACAAGGCAGCCCAAAGTCACAGTAATGACTGAGCAAGACAATGAAGATACAAAAAAAAGGGAACTAGCCTAAAATTCTAAAGATGCATATCATCTCCGAATGTGCCGCGTTAGAACAAATTTAAAGCGAGAGGTTTCTCAAAATGTCGTGTCCAGTTATTGGTGACTTGCAACAAATGTCAGCGTCGCGATGCACTATCTGGCTGGTTCTTCCATCCCTCAAGAACGCTTTCCATTTCACACAAGCAGCACAATGGCCACACCCGAGGCTAAGTCAACAACCACGAGTGCACGCACCAACGTTCAGTGCAACAACAACATGAACACAAGCGGGCAGACAGATTCAGCTGTGCGCATACAAAATTTTCAAATTTTTCAAGTTCTGCAGTTCAGATGAGCTGGGCCATGAAATCACAAACCACACACTTATGCATGTGGGCCTGCGGCATAGCTCTGTTGTGCAGAGAGAGAGCCCCGCCCAATTTCTTCCTTGCCACAGCAGGAATGTGTTGTGTTGCTACAAAAATATGGCAAGCTAGATGACATGAAAGGAGGATCTGGCGCTGCCTCTATGCTATTTGCTTCCTCTTGGCTTGGGCAAGAAAACGGTAGCTATCCATTACCGCTAGCGCTGCCCGGCTTCTTGGCAGCGAAAGTTGCATGCTTGACCTAAACATTCTACGAGAGAACAACCTTCCTGGACCGGACATGCCTGCTGAACAGTCACTTAAAAGCAGGAGACCGTTGACAGCAAGGAGCAGAGAAACTGGGAGGAAGGGGGGACAAAGAAAAAAAAAGAAGAAAACGGAAGGACTAAGAGTGAATGTAACGAGTGAGGCGCAACCTCTTTTGCACGGCTCCCCGGTGGAAAATATGCGAGGACGCCGCCGCGGACGCAGAGAAGCGGCAGCAGCGGTAGTAGTAGTAGTAGTAGTAGTAGTAGTGGTACAGAGCAGGTAGCACAATAGTAGCAGTAGTAGCACACAGCAACAGCAGTGTCCTCTTTTGGGTTCGGTGTGTGTGTGTGTGTAACGCGCGATCACGTGTGTACATGGTGGTGTGTTCTTTTGCATTCCTAAGGCCCCGTGGGTGGTTGCTACCTATGGCTGTCTTTGGAGTAGCGCCGCCGCTTGTTTGGGGCTGCCGCCTCCTGCTGGGGGTCTGCACAGAACAAAGTGAATGATAAGAAGAAATTGTGAACCTGCACAGTTTCAATTGAGCACTTATCGTTTCATTAAAGGGACACTAAGGCGAAACAATAAATCACTTTGGACTAATGAAGCATGGTTTGAGAACCCTGCAGGTAGTCATTTAAAAAAAATAGTTTGATTGTTAGGTGAGAAAATGAAGGTCCAATTATCGCTATTTGAATTTCGCGCCGAAACCCCAGCGCCGGTACATCAGCGTGACGTCAGGGATTCCAAAGTATGTTTTCGCATTAGGGCCGCGCTGGCTGAATAAAGGCTCCCGAAACTTGCTGAGTTTATTATTTGGTTCCTTTAGAACACAATGTAGTCAATCTGTACTGCTATATATAATTAGTAGGCCCTAGAAGATGCCATCAAAATCCAAGACGTCACAGCCACCAGGTGCGGGAAGTTCAAGTAGGCATCGCCACCCGTATTTCGTTCTTGCGCTTTTTCTGGCTTACCAAACGTCTTATCGTTGTAAGAGTGGCGTTTTTGGTTATGTAGAATGGTAATTTACTGATGTAGAAGAAATCATTTTTCACTTTAGTGTGCCTTTAAGCCTATAATGCCTAAACACCATTCCACATCAAGAGAAATTAGAATTAAAATTAATCAATCAGTGCTTCTGAATAAACTTTGGTATACAGACAGCGTCTGTCATGTCCATTTCCTTTCTTAGTCCCCACCTTTCTTGCATCGTTCATTATGGAAATTAGAACTTGTTCCCCTTCATTCATGTGTAGAAGAAACAATTAAAAGATATTTTATTAAATAATTTATAACTGGACTTTATTATTTTATTTGTTTTACCCTCATGGCATTTTAGCATCACAGGGGAGAGTGGGTTACAGAAGAAACAGCAAGGTAGAAATAAAATCTTCCAGTACACGCATTATTTGTAAAGTGAACAACGCTACGCAATTAAAAGGCCCCCCACCAGGCCCCACCAAAACGTCGTTATGCACTGGAGCTTGCAACTCGTCCTCTAGAAAGCATTTTACTGAAAGAAGTTTGCAAATTGGTACACTACAGAAGATGGAAGGAATTGAAATGTTGCAAAGCCACGCTACCAGGAGAGAGAAGTGGTTCTCAATGGGAAGGGCGAAAGGTTCGTGCTAGTTTCTGCGGCCCCTGAGGCAGCACGGCTCAGCAGCGAGCTTCACTGACAATAAGAGGTACCCTCTCTCTTTAGCAAACTTTCCTTTCCTGCCTTCTCCCATACTGGAGTTGAGAGCAGGTTGTCTACCAAGTTGACAATTTCAATTTGCCTGAGTTTTGCGGGTTTTTTTCGGAGTGCCTCTGCAAAATTCCCTGAGTGACACAGAACTTTGTTTTATGTCAAGATGGGCTGACACCATGTCGCCTGATGCTCTCTTAGTAAGCATGTTAAAAATTAAGAAAGTCTTAATCCAGTTTGGAGAGTAAGGAGTAATGTTTATTTTATTCAAAACAGAAAACTGAAGGGAGGGGTTAGTAAAATGCACGGCAAATAATATATATTCAAAAAAAAAAGAAAGGTAAAGCCCATTGCAAATCGAGTTGAACATTTTCAAATACGAATAAAAAGAGATGCATACAGAAGCAAATATTTTCAAAAATGAGCTATTTCTATCAACTGATAGCAAGCTCATTGGTACTAGGCCCGAACTTTGTCACAAGTGAGATTCTCCCGGCAGATCGAAAGTCAACCTCAACTGTCCCGACATACTCTCGGCCCACGCACAATGCCTCAGTGTTGCCTTTCACTGCTTTAAAGAGTTTATGTTGGTTTGGATGAGGGTCACCCGCATCACGGATTCAGTCAACACTTTCCTTTTTGAGCTCAAGCTCCTTCAAGGAAGAGGCAGCACAGTTCATTTCCCGATCATTCCTCAACGTGACGGTCCTTTCTGTTCCCATCCTCGTTCTGCCGCATGTTCGCCGCACGGACCAGTTGAAGCATCTTTTTGGTCAGTTGTACAGTCAGCGCCTGACTTTTCGGACTTCCTAGGGGCTGCTGAAGCTTCCGAAAAAGTGGGCAGTCCGAAAAAAATGAATGCATGTCTTTTACTGCTCTTAAAGGTTCAAATCACCACAGGCACGCCCGAAAAAGCTCTGGAGGCCTGCCAGTACACTTATTAGGCATATCGGTGTTTGTACTGTGACAGAAGACGGCGGGTGCGTGCATGCATATTTAGAGAATACGTGCTGTGTCCCATGACAATTGCTCCTTGTTACAATGCTTGTTAAACTTCACCGCAATACTTCATGTATGCTTCACCGTGTAACATCACTGTGCTGAGGCGAAGCTGCCTTTCGGGAACTGGCATTATGCAACGCGTCATGCTTTTTAAGCTTCGAAGCCAACCGCGAGGATTACAGAGGTGGAGTCAGTGCCATTGCTGACAGCGGCGAATTCTTTCAATGAAAAATATGGCCCCTAACGGCAAGAACCTTAATAGCAAACATCAAAGCAGCTAGGCCTTGTGTTGCCGTGGTGTTGGCTATGGCTGCCAGTGGATCTGTGTGCGAGAGCGCTGGTTCGAGGCGGCAAGATAATCAAAACGGCGAAAGTGGTGCCTTTGATTAATGCAGTTTTGGACCTGCGATTGTGGCAAAAAGTCCAGAAAATCGGACAGCGAAGGGTTCTTGCGTTCGAAATTTCAGACGTTCTTACACACAGACTCTATGGGGTACGAGCTGTCCAAACTATCGGGCGCCCAGAAAATCGGCCGTTGACTGTACACTGGAAACTCCTCGAACCGACGACACAGCGTTCAAGACAATTAATTTCGATTCCTCTCCTTTAATCGAGCCAGCATTACGGTGACTTTTGTCCCTTTCAATAAAATGACAGCTAATTTTCTCTGATGGAAGCACAAATTCCTTGAGCTTTCCCTGAGTATTTACAGACTATTCAAGATCCCTGAGAATTCCCGGTTTTCGCAGTTTTCCCCTGGAGAGATTATGTCTCGTCCATGCCAGAAGCCCCGCCTTATCCCCCTCCCCCTTCTTCATTTTCTTCTGCAGTGCGGCACATTTCTGGCGGTGGTTCTGTGCATTCTGCACTGGGCGATTTACTGAAGTCGTGTGCCGTAATCAATGGCATTGCTGGCAGTAGGTCTTGCGCAGAGAGTACTTGATGTGTGTAACCTTGATTCTCCAGCAGAGCAGAAGGCGGGGCTTGCTCGGGAGGAAAGGCATACAGGTTGAAGTTTGTGCTGTCTGAGTGCTGTACAGTGCTTTGAAACTTTACAGACACGATCATGAGTGCGTGACCTGTGCACCACGCTAATCTGTTTGCAATGCCTGAACCTGGTGAGGGGCCCTTGAAGTATAACTTTGCAACACAGTGTAATATAAGTAGCATAAAACAGCTAACATTAGTTTGTAAAAATGCTTGCTATTATGTAAATTATATGAAAAATTTTATTATATTAATGCATACAACTTTAGAGGGAACTTCATTGCCCTTTTCAATGTATGGGGCAAAAATGATTGTAAAAACATGTTTTACATGCACAAAGTCTAACTTTATGCGATGATCAATGTTCTGAGATAAGTAACGTGGTTGTGAGATGAATTTTGAATGCAGAGTAGAGTGGTGATATAGGTTATGAAAAAACGACAGGCAAGAAATCCTTGGATGAGTTGCTGGAGACTGAAGACCCACACTGGCTTTCGTTGTAGACACGCTTGTAGCACAGCTGTAGCTTTAAAGTATATACAAAGTTGAGCTATTTTGGATTAGTTCAAGGGCATATAAGGTCTTTGTTAAAGGGGTTCTATACAGTCGAACCTGACTATATTGAACAATTTCTGGATACGGTATAGTTACAATGAGTATATATAGCAAAAATTACGCTTACATCAAACAAAAATTGCAGCGACTCCTGATATATCGAACATCAAGCGGCATAAAAGTGCCCCCAGAAGTTGGCTTTCCCTTGCGGTGGCGGGAAACCCGGTGGCGCAGCTCTATCCAACCGCTCTCCCTATCGGGACCGCGCTGCCTCAGGCGAGCCGTTGACACCCCCCTGCAAAAAATGATCCTGGCCCGCCCGCAGAACTTGCTCAAACAGCCAATCAGAGGCTCTTGTGCCCTCGTCGTGCATGATGGTGAAAGTGCGAGTTGCCTTGCTGCTTTTCTGGTTAATTGTGTGTGCGCCTTGTGGGCCTTCTATCGCAGTGTTGCCGTGATGAAGCGGCAGAATTCGCTTTTCGTCATGAAGCTTGAAACCATAAATTGGGTCGAACGCGGTGAGCAGTCGGATGTCTCCGCAGCGTGCAAGATTCCAAGGAGCACTCTCAGTGCAATCGTGAAGAATAAGGTATATTAACTCTTTGGAATAAGGGGGAGATTAGGGCTAAAGCATCCAAACTTGCGACCCAGTGCCCCTGGCACCCGATGCGTACGCACGGCCGTGTACAAGTGGTTCACCCGAAATTACTTCAGCCGTGCCGGCTTCCGCGTGCTTGGTGATGACTGAACTCTGATGAATGCGATGAAGCCGTTGCCGGTGTTGCTGAAGTTTGGAGCGAGCTGTCAGAATTTCCGGAAGCTGTTGACGAATCAGCGGTGGATGAGTTTGTGAGTGAAGATGATGGTGTCGCCGACCACGGGAGAGCCCGAAAACGAAGACTACATTGCAGACATCGTGCCGAGCAAAAGTGACAGTGGGCATAATGAGGAAAGCAACGATGATCCTTTGCCCATATCCTCTGACGTGATTCGTGCACTCGCACTAGTCCGGTGCTTCTGCTGCTCCGACTCCTTAGCCAATGTGGAGAAGTGCGTACGTCGCAGGCAGCGAAATTGCCCAAGCAGAAGGAAATGCAGGACTATTTCATGCTAAGCTAAGCTAGTTTCATCAATGAAGTGATTTTATAAGTGGTATGTGCTTTTATGACATCCAATTATTTAGCAGGCTTATAATGAATTATTCTCTATATCAAACTGATAGGCGTTTTTTGCGAGTTCGATATAGCCGGGTTCGACTGTACAACAGTAGCAAATTCAAATTTTGGCACTGCCTTAACAGAGTTTTATAAGCTAGTCATATTAAAGGAGATATAGCATGGGAATACTGTATTTACTTGCATAATGATCGCACTCGCGTGATGATCACACTCTTAAATTTGGTGTCAAAATGCATCCCCCCCTTGTAATGATCACTGCCTGAACTCTGGACTTGTCGCAGCGATATGTTGTATGCCAAGTCTGGCTAATGATGACCGCGCTTACCATCTGTCGAATGCTACGCGAACGACTCTTGAAGACATATCAAGCGGTCTGCAAGCACCCAACATTCTTAAGCAGATGCCCCATTTCATTCCTTTCATCACTTGCCGCACTTTCATGGAAAAAAAGAAAAGCTACAACCAAGTTTGCCTCAGCTTTATTATTTGTAGGCTTCATAATGGCTTTGGTCAACAACAACAACATAAAGGGTGCCTTTCGATTCTTCTCGTGTGCACTCGTGGGCACGCAGCAAATCGTGAGCGGCAACAATAGTGGCCATGTTTACACTGATACATTAGAAGTGTACCCTATTCATATGCCGACGCTCGTAATGCAGCTAAGATATTCACCCACCCTTAGCGGAAACGTGCCATATTAGGATAGCAGTGAAGACAAATGCTGCAGTTTCTGCAGCATGCCCGCCATGTGTTTCTATGTCACTGGCAGCAGCTAAGCGCACCCATCCCTGTTTCTGTCCCCTCAATGTGGACATGACTACGTTATTGTCGCAAATTTGCCAATATTAACGATATTATTCATTACTGATACGGAAGAAACTGTTTCAATGCGCTTAATGTACTCACGAGAAGAAAAATAATCGCGTTCCGCGCGTTCGGCTTGCTCCACCGGCCGCCATTTTTGTTTTGGTGTCCCGCACCGACAGCGGCAGTCGCCTGCTTGTCATCCCGCAGCAAATGTGAAAGAAAAAAAGAAAATGTTTTTTTTTTCGTGGGAAATTTAACTCGCATAATGATCGCACCCCTGAATTTGCATCAATTTTTTAAACAAAAAAGTGCAATCATTATGCGAGTAAATACGGTAGTGCTAGCCCAAGTATCCCAGCAAGCAGATAGCTTTCTTAACTATATATTCAACATGATGATTCCACGTCAAGTTCAATGTAATATGCATGCCCGAGTTTTTATACGAAGCTGTCATTTCCAAGGTAACATTATTCAGAAAGTACACAGGTAGGTTACTGTTGGATTGTGATACTCTCAAACTTACACTTGTTAATGTTAAGCTCCATTGACCACATTTGGCACCAATTGCTGACGTTATTAGGGTCGGCCCGAAGCAGCGTGACGTCATGTTCAGTAGTTATTTCTCTGAAGATTACATAGTCGTCTGGAAATAAGTGCATGTCAGGTGTTATTGCTGCAGGTAGGTCATTAGCACAGACAAGGAACAAAAGAGGTCCCAGGATGAAGAGACACCAGACTGCATGTTATTATGAGGTGAGTTATGACAATTGCCAAACTGTCTGCAATAAAAAACTGTCAGCATATAAAAAAATGTTACTACAGGCTATGCATTAGGTTTCCTATGCTTATTAAACCGGAATTTTGAAGTATCAAGCTCAGTGCAGCAAAAGCAACATGCTCGGCATTACCTATAAAACTTGGTTGACAGCCTGTGCTAGCCCAGTATTACTTTCTTTGTGGGCAATGCACATTTTTATCTGGAGTTTTTTTCCAGTTGAATGAGCGGGCAATTTACACTGGCTCACCTGTGGAAGGTCCCGACGCCCTGGTTTTTCTCTTCATGACAACCACAGCATCATCGTCCCTGGCCTCAGAGTCCCGTCGGAAGTTGCGCTGGTTTGGCAGTCGGGGAGGAGACCGGTGGTCTCGACCCGCTGGCACTGCAGGAAGTAGGGCAGCCAACAAACCGTAAGTCTAAGCCACGTTTTAAAAAGTTGCTGGCTCTCCTGTAATAAGCAGACTGGTTGGAGATGATACTAGCCACAATCTTAAAAATAGGTGTATAGTGCATGTTCACAATGGCGCACCCCCCCACCATACCACACCGCACCAAACCATACTGTGCATTGGTACATATGGATGCTACCCAGCTAGAACACCGGCTGAAGGTGGCATGACAGGCAGTGAAAGGTGCCAGGGAGACAGAGCGCACTGTCCAGCTTGTGGGATTCTCACACCCGCGCTCTTGGGACAAAGGAACGACAACACAGTACTGCAAAGAATCACAAGGGCATTTATTGCACCTTTCATAGATCAATGCCTGCTAGCCGAGTTGCTATCCACAAAACATGCCGATGGGCGCGCGATAAATCTAAGAAGTCCAACTCACCGCGACCGGATAGTGAGCGAATATGTTCGCCCCCAAGCCGGACCCCAATGCCTGGTCGTTTGCGTGTACGGTCACGCGAACGGTGGCGCGTTCGAAGGAGGCCACACGAGACGGTCTCGCAGAAGCATGGATCGGCGCACGCGTGGAAGGTCCGCGCCACTTGCCGACCCGCATCCGTAGAGGAAGAGCTTTTTCCTTATCGCGCCCAAGTAACCCCGCCGGTAGGCGGCGTTAGCAGCGCAACACTCGCGCCATATCTTGTACTGCGCTTCAACCACACCGACCGCCGCGGGCCCCAGGCCACGCAGCGAAGCCGCATTGCAGGAGACGGGAGCCATGCGGGAAAACAAGATATCAGGGGACGCGTGACAGTCACGCATCCCCACAAGCTAGAAAAAGAAAAGCGCCTGAAGGAGGTGCCACACAGCATGGCGCCATCTGTTGAGGCAAAGCAAAACCCGTGTTGCGGAACTCACAGACTGCTGGCATTCAAAAGAGTACAGGCAACCCTGTCTCAGCACCAAAAGACGACAATGAAGTGTATGGTTCCCTGTACCTGCCTTTTGAACGTTGCTATCGGAAATGACAAATAAAACTTCAGTGTACTAGAAGTTACAGGTTCAGTGATATTGTGAACAGACATTATGAAGAACTCCAAAGCAATATTTTTGTAACTTGTTTGGGCAGTAACTAGCTTATGTAATGCGGTCCTGTGCAAAGGGTTGGGGGCCAGAGACTACATTTTCTTAGACTGACAACTGGCCAGAATGTGTTGTGAGACGTTGATGGAAATGAAATGACCATGATTTATAGTGATAGCATCCAGCACACTGTTTGTGATTTAAGTAGGAAATATAATTTTAAACTGGCAAAGAAAGTCAGAAAAACCAGTAAGTGGTAAGGCTTGGTGGTGAAATCTTCATACTTGGAAATGTAGTCAAGAGATTACTGTACGTAAGTCGACTGCCGTTAACTACAGTATAACTATTGCTTAAAATTGCAGTTACTATGATATTACACTTGCACTTTATTTCATGCGCATTACAAAGTAACGAAAACCCACGCTAAGGAGCGGCGCTTGCACATGCTGTTGTACGCGCGTGAGTATAGCATGACTTTACAAGTATCCAGAGTTTTATGATCTCCCTGTGATACAAAATGCCATCGACGAGTTGTGCTGTAAATGGGTGCATTGTTTACCTCCTTGGTGTCGGCACCTCTGTCACACTGTACCGACACCGAGCTCTCCACCGACCGCTGGCAGTGTGACAGAGGCGCCGACAGTTGGCAGACTGAAATCGGTGTTGGGTCGGCCTAGTGTGAGCGAGCAATTACCAATCGGCATTCTCCAGGCGCGCTGCTTGTGGCGGGGACGGTGGTCTATCATGAAAGTCAGATTTGTCGCTTCTACTGCCGCTTTCGTCTGAAGCATGGCGTTCGAGTACTACTTCGTAAGGATCTCAATTCTGAGCACGCACGCGAACTAAAATCCTTTGTTCCAGCTCACTCAGGTCTTCGAGAGACATCGGAAACCAGAAACGCATACATGGCTACAGCAACACGAGCCGCGTGTCACGTGTAAAAGCGTCGTTTCGTTTTTGATGCACTTGGTTTTGTTTTGACTAGTCAAACACCAAAGCAGTTGGACAGGAAACTGCAATAACACGTAGCTATTATTGCAGAAATACCTTAACACTTTGGAAAATATGAATTGCGCGAACACTGACTTGATAAACAAAATAATACTTTCTTGCACCTATGGCCGTGCACTTGTCGTCTGCCTCCCACTAGAGCCCGCCTATAATCGCTATCGCGCTCACCTATCACAGTTTTCAGCATGCTTCCAGTGAACGCCTTCATCCTCACTGCACATAGAAAAATTCTGATAAAAAATGTTCCACGGTGTTTTCCGCCTTACTACTTCATGATAAGATGATGCTCTGGCCGGTAAGCTTTCCATTGCACTAAAAAAAGTGGGTACTATAAAAATTGGTTGTCAATCCCTTTAAGCTCTGACTGGTTGATCTCGTTATGTTCTCACAACTTGCCCGGATGTTCTCGTTTGAGTGCCTGGATAATGGATCTGGCTTTTGGCTCAAGGTCACTTGAAGGTCGCCGACAATGGCAGCTAAAAGCATTTCATGCTTAGAATGCCACAGTTTTGCCAAGCAAAGTTTAGAGCTGTTGCACATGAACTCCTCGGACGGTCCTTTAACCGCATGCGTGACACAGCACACAAGACAACTTCTGCTGGGCAGAAGGAACAGTAACCCTGGCTGCTACCAGGTGTCTCACAATGACGGTGTGCTGAGGATCGTCACCAGTGGCAGTGCAGGTATTTCACCTTGTTGTTAGTGCACGAGGTGAGACCAACAGGAAACTGTCGATGTTAGTATCCAATAAAATATCACATGATGCTACCAAGAAGTTTACAGCCTGTTCTGCTCACACCAGTGCACACACAGAACACTCGTGACAGCAGCGGAAGACAAAAATGCCGTTCTGGCTCTGCCATCGAGCAAACTGAGTGGAGCACTGACAGTCCGTCCATTTCGCTTTGCCGTTTTTGCAACCAAACGCTCGCTGTATCTCTGGAGACCCCCTAACTTTCTGCACACAAGCCATGTGATAGCAGGGTAGCGGCAAAAATGTGCCTAGAGTGTCTGCATTACTGCTGTTCACCGCGAGATTGAACCACAGGTGGCAGCACCATCGCCACGTCAGTGCAGATAGGCGTCGGCGGCACACACCCGAATGTACACAGCGGTGATTCGTTGTGAACAACTTGCCCCAATTTCATCGTAATGAAACACGCTGACCGCAGTGAACTTATTATGTATTGCCCTCCAATGCTGGCATTCTTGCACAAAATGTGCAGAAAGCTTATTTTTACTTGGAAAGAAGTGCAGTGCCTAACGGGGGAGTGGCACTCAGCCAAACCATGTACGTTTTGGCACTTCCCTGGGGCTTTCTTTTTGTTCTTGTTTCACTGGTGTTCCACCTGCTCTGCTAAAATTGTTGTGCAACTTAATTATTACTGCATTCTCTGCAAATACTGCAATGGTTATGATAAAGTCAGCATCCCCGTACAAGGAAGGTAGCAAGGTAATGTGCAATTTACATCAATTTTAGGCTTAGATTTACTTTTTCTTGCTTCTTTAATTTGCTGCAAAAGGCCAACAGTTAACGAGCTCAATTACACAAGCTACGCCATGGTGAATAACAGAAGGTTAGCAAAATTGCCAGGTTGCTTCAGACGAGAACATTTTACCGCGAAATCGTTAAGGGCCCCGTGTCGCAGAAAGCCCAGTGTCGGCATCCCGCGTCCAGCATTGAGCATTGTTTTGGCAAAAATCATTTCGAACCTTGCAGGCCCTGCGTGTAGTGCAAAGAAGTTACTGAACTAATTGAATTTCTCAAACAAAAAAATGTCAGAAAAATTGCGAGTACGACTTACAACCTGCAGACGTGATAGCTTCGGACTGTAATTTGAACATACAAGAAAGAAAACATAATTCTGTTACGCGGAAACTCACGCACAAATCCTTTTCCCAGTGTTTCTACCATTCACAGATCGGCTATGGCGTCCCGAGATTTGCATGGTTGGAGGCCACGGAGCCGGCGCGCCCGGTTCCTGGCGACACCTCCAGTCAGCTCGCCTCTGCCGCATCGCGGCCCACGCAAGAGGCCGCATTTTTACCAGAAAGCTCGCCTTCGTGCATAGTGTTCGCTGCCAGCGTTTCCCGGCAAACATCATGGTTACATAAGCTGCAGTTGCCAGGAAACGTGAGAAGCAGTCAGGGATCTTTGAATGCTACTGCGTTCCACTTTTAAAGGCGAAGCTTAAGCGTCTTCTAAATTTTTATTGCAGTAACGCTAAAAACGCGTAACTTAAATTAAGCACAAAGATGCCCTTGCATTGTTATGCACAAAGTTGTAATTATTCGACAGGGTAAAAGCATTAGGTTCTTTTGTTCCAGCTAATAATGACAGCTGTTTCCCATCCCGCTAAAAATTCCGCACTTCACCTACCGACTCAGTGTTATGAGGTCCTGCATCTACAGAGACTGTTATTACACATGATCTTCATTAACACCATATTTTAGCTTTCTTTTTGCAGCAGTGAGTGAAAACATAAAAGCCCTTGATGCACTTGCGAAGCAAAACAAGCTCACCCTCATGGCACTGGAACCACATATTGAATGAACACCTCAGGTTGCCGCCGCATAACCAATAAGCGAGAGCTACCTATACAATTATCACAAACTATCATGATGCAGTTATCGTAATATACAGTTTACTATGTGCTATGAGTGCTTGCTAACAATTATTATTTTATTGCCAAGTGATGTTCTTGTCGCCTCGTTCATGTTGCGTGGTATCACGGATATTGTGAAGTGATCAACACATCGCGACAATTTGCTAAAACGTGGCATTTACGTAATGCTGCAACCTTTGGTTTCTTTAAAATGAGAAGAAATGCTTTCTGTAGTTTACTCGAAGCACAAAGCAACAATTAAATTGCTTTGATTGTGGTGGAAGGAATGTGCGACGGTCACACACCGCCGCGCGTTCAACGTGGCCAATCGTTGACCTTACAGCTGCGCAAAGATAGCGCAAGGCTAAGCGCTTCTGTACATTGTCCAAAAATACAGACCAGCTTTTATGGCTGTCCCACAACCATGGGAAAAATGGTCATTAAAGATATGCGTGCTGCATGCGCACATGTAAAACATGTCGGGCGTAACGGATGACACGCAGCGCAATCCACACCACCCATGGTTGAGTTGGTGCCCATCAGGAAGCAACTCTGCTTAATCCTGTGACCAATAGCAATAACATATACACACTGCAAACTGCAAAGACATATGAAAGCTCAGAAATTGCCAGCCGAAAAATATCTGGCTGTGCAAGGCTTGGGTACCTTTATTCTATCTTGAATAAACCATGCAGTGAGCATGTACAAGGGATGCATACCAGAAAAATACAATGCTATGAGTTGCTTGGCTGGCTGGCAAGCAAACAGATTATTTTTGCTTTCACAGCATTTCCTTGCTGGCCTACCGAGCATTTCAAAGTGTCACGATTTTGTGTCAGCTATCTTTTATGTAGTATATGAGTCTGAATAGAAAACCAGTTGATGGCACATTCATCCTGTTAGTGTCACTAGTCTCGTTTCCAGCATTGCTCACCATGCTGAACGTAAAACCAACTATCCCAGTTAGAACCCTCAGGCAATGAATGAGCACTTAAAGATGAAGCTCTTACTTGTGGCTGGAGACCGCCTTGACCGGTCTGCATTTCTCCTCAATGCTTCCTCGGCAGGAAGAGAAGCCACTGCAGCCATCGGCGACGGGCTCGACAATGCCTGAGACTGCTGGCTTGCCATTGCCTGCTGCTGTCCCAGCCTGGACCGAGCAGCCTTGGGCTCGCCGCTCCCCGCTGCCGTCAACCGTCGCGGCCGACCGGGACCACCGTCTTCCCGCCGCGTCGTCGGTGCCGGGGAGTCCGCGGCTGCAGCCGCCGCCGTCGCGAGCGCCTCATTCTCCTTTCCCTGCCGCTGTGGCCGAGGCGGCCGCACCCGAGACTTGTGCGCAAGCTCGCTCAGCGACATCTCCTCCTCGCTTGAGTGATCGGACTCGCCTTCCTCGACCGTGGCCGGAGATGGCACTGCAAGGCACATTGCCGCCAAGGCAGCCATTTTGACATTGCACGTCTGAAAAAACGTGGATGCCACTGTGTGTGTTAGCCGAGTGGGCTTGACTGCTTGGGTGGATCAAGCACGTGAAACACCAGGGACGCATGGTCATTCGTACACCCTGCAGTCCCCTTCCTGAATGACACAGCTTCTGTTCCGCCCTGTAGTTGTGCCGTGCCCACTTGATGCAGTTTGGTTCACCGGTGCCACTTTCTGTCACATACTAGCAGTACATATTCTGTGTTCAAGCACTTTGGTTTGTGCTATACAGAGAAGCCAGGAAACCAACAAGACCTAAAAGAAGGGAAAGCTGATCGAGTTGGTGTTGATTTATGGTAACGGGCAGTGTAAATTACGAGAAAACAGCCAATGACAGCTTCAAATAAAGGCATCAGGAAAGTAATAAAATAGTAACAGAGAGTACCAGCAAGGAAGAGTAATGCGACCGCTCTGACATAGAAAAATGCCAGACATGACAAACTCTTAAGTAGACAATGTTGAATATTCAAACTTCTTTTAACAAGAAAAGGAATCAAGCTGCTCCAATAGAATTACAGGATGAACAGCAAAACAGGACAGTTTACCTTGTGCTGCCCGTCGCCTCTGATTCCGAAGACGGCCGTCATCACCCAGTTCATCACCGGGAGCACAAACAGAAGCCTCAGGACATGTCCGGAGCAATTCTAGGTCGGCTTCGTGTTCCGGCACTGGCTCCTCTTCGGAGTCCTTGTGGTTCGTGAGCAGAAGTGACACGGGCACCGGCGAAGCCCGGTTGCTTGCCGGCTCACTCTCGTCATCGTCGTCTGGAGGATCTATCGCCATGTCTAAAAGGGTCGACAGGGAATCGGGGAGCTGGGGCGACCCAATGTGGTTGGCAATCACCGTGGGGCTCAGCACCGCCAGCTCACTGCCGCTGTCCTCTGCCATGTCTGTACAATCCCCCGGCAACAATGTTGGTGACGAGAGTCGCTCCGTGCCCGCAGACAACTGGCTCTTCTCCGCACCACCACACTCCCCTTTGCCAACCGCCTCGGAAACCACCACCATCACCTCGGCAGACGCGTCGGCTCCGCCCGTGTCTGCCTCAGTCACAACCACAGAAGGAGTTGCCGCCACTGCACATGTTGCTGCCTCCCGAGAGTCTGGTTCGATGGGCGCTTCCCCTCGCACTTCACTGACACCACTCACAACTGGTTGCCGCTCTTCTGGCAGCATCAGTGCAGGCACATTCACCGATGGCTCGAACGACGCTGTACTAGACAGCACCGAACTAGGGGATGCCTCGGCGCTGGTCTCCAGGGGTGACCGTGCCACCACCGTCGCTGCAGTTGCTGTGGCCATCACCGACTTCATGACCATGTTCACCAGAGATGGCGATGAAGTTGATGACGGTGGCGCAGCAGGTGGTGGCACTGCTCTGGCAGTGCCACCTGTGGCAGCTGGGCTGCCGAGGCTGGCGCCCTTGACCGTCGGTGGTATCTTGGAGACGACCAGTCGAATTGGCGGTGACACAGATCCGCTGGCTACAGATGACCGCGAGCCATTCTGGCTGGCCGGAGAAGAGATCAGCTCGGCCAGCGACGACTTGAGGGTAAGCCCAGAGGCGCCTGACGGAAGTGCCAGAAGCTTGATGGGAACTGTCTTAGGTATGCTGCCGGGCCCGGCTGGAAGGGCCAGCACAGGATGGCAGGTGGTTGGGGATGACGAGGAGGCCGTTGTTGCTGCTGTCAAGTTGCCCTTGAAGATGAACGTCAGCCGCTGCTGTGGATCACTGCTGGTACCACTGCTGCCCGCTGTGCTCCACATGGAAGGCGAGATCATTTGGCCCCCAGGAACCTGAAGACACAAGTGTAAATCAAACAAGGCTGCCATGAGCACACCTGCGTTGACTAAAGGAATGGCCGTGCACATGCCTTCTTCTCTTTTGTTAACATTGTGCTGGGACGACTGTCGCAGCTTGTCCGTATACGTATCACCCTTTACACAATGCCAGATTACCGAACGACACTGAAAACAGTAGTAGCCATAGGTAGTGACATCTTGTGACCTATTGTCCAACCACTATGTATTGAAAGGTTTTTGTGTTAGACGGGTGATCCCGTCGAATGAAAAGTAAAATGAGCTGCAAGTTGATAACGTTGTTGCCAAGCTTTTACGCCGGCAGGTACATACAATATGGTTAGTGCGACTACACTGTGCCACAAGATGACATCACAAACACGGTCACTCATTCATACATTTCGGCAACCTGGTATCGCGTGGAAGGTAATATGTGCACAGAAAAGCAAATACTCCTGTTGGGCAAGACTTGTAATTAGTGCACAGTGCAGCACAAGATTGCATGATTGCATGTATGGACAAAATAAAAAGGCAAATAAAGTTGGTTTTTGTTAATTGGACACCGGCTAATTTGATCCTTATCGAAGCAACACTGAACCACAATACTGTGCAACAAAAGTCCGTAAATTAACCGTCTGTGCTGCTGGCCATACTGCTAGCATTGCAAAGAAATGCTGAATGTGCACTTTTTTCCATGCAAGACAACACAGAATATGAATTTTCGATCTATGCAAGGTGCGCCCCCCTCCCCCCGCAAAAAAACATTTTTCAACTTCTAGCTCTTGTGTCAGCGTTTTATGCAAAGATCACAACTATTCAAGACCGAGAACTTGGTGTTTGTATCAGCCTAATTATGGCAAATGCTGCCACTTTTTTCTTCAGTAAATATGTGCAATAAAAAGCACTACTCTTCAACCAAAATTACCATTCACTTCGAATTCGATTCGAACTTAAAATTTACTACATTAGCCCATACCTACTGGTCATCTATGGCCTGCCCAGCTCCATTATTGCCTCTTAATTGCACCTGAATTATCAGCTACCTGCGTCTGCTCTCCAACACACACTGTTGTCTTCCTGTCTCTTAACTCTTTCTTTACCTCAAGGAATGTGCTCACTTAGGACGTAGTAGTCACAACGTATACTGTGATACACAAAGTTATAGCTTCATCACTGGTGTTTTGAACGTATGTATAGCAGTAATAATTGCTCAGACAACTTTTGAGAATTGTTATGTGAAACTTCGAAGCTCCTCCTCAAGGAACATGAACAAAAGTAATAGTTTGCTATTTTTAGTACAAATAATCAAGAGTAAAAAACTCAGATTTACAAAGTATGCACCTGGTTCCTAGATTCAAACTTTTGCAAGCCAAATAATGAGTGGGGGGGGGGGAGAAAAAGAATTCTTATTAAGATTTGTTAGCGTCAATGCTATCCACAGTGATGCCTATGATATGCAGAAAAGCAGTAACGTTGCAAATGTGGAAACGGGTAAGTTCCCATTGTACAGGGAGCATTTGTTTTTATTCTTTGCAGCAGCCATCTGGTTTGTTTTCTTAACTGCATTGTTTAGGTTCGCGAAGTAATAGTTGTCAGGCCAGGGAGCATACAGAAGCCTCCTAGTTTTATTATTGCCTTCAATCAGGTTTTCTGTACAAGCAAGGTGGTATCGTGCGCATTCAACTGGCGCTGGAGCCTCCACATGCTTTGTTCAGTTCCAGTACAGAGCTGTGTAGTAATGTGGACACAATATTGCACAATATTGTGCAGTAATGAATAGGGGCAATTGCCCAGGCAGTGTTCAAAATGTAAGAGATTAAACAGCTAGGCAAGCTTTGGTCGAAGGTTGGTCTGAAAATCGAATGCGTGCTCTTGTGTGAGTGAGAACCACCCACAATGGGATCTATTGCTTGCAATAATTTATCCATATGCTGTCGAAACATTGATGGATAAAAGTAACTTATGGGAGGAACAACAAAATTGCACTTGATATTAGTCGAACACAAATATAAAAAAAAGCATGCACTCACCAGCATCTACCGTTGTTTGAGACATCATTAAAACAGCCTATAAGTTCGATCAGAAAATTGACATCTCGAAAGAAGCTTCTGTGTCATCAGTGCTGCTGTCATTTAAAGATTACGTTGCCGAGTCGACCAAAGCGCAAATTTTGTGTCTTTTTACTGAAGAAGTGCTAGGAGCACTAGAGGCTAATTTCGAAGATACCCCCAGTTGAAGTTAGATTTTTCGAGGCTCTCTAATCTGCCAAAAACTGTCGAATCTTACAAATAGTTAAAGTTGAGTCGTCATTTCCGATGGTGCATGATGTCGCTAGTAGAATTCCAACGGAAATGTCCAACAATGCATAGAAAAACTGATGATCAAACTGATCAATTTTTACAGGCACGGAAATAAAATAGCTGAGTGGGCCCCGCAATGCTTTCTTCGGGTGGCCATATTTGCTCTAAATGATTACGAAAATTGATCAACACACACAAACCCTATCGGTCAGATAAAATTCAAGATACAAGCAATTTTGGAGTTACAGCTCACTAAAATTTTCGCGGCTCAAGGTGCCACATTTCACTCTCCCATGACATCATGTGGTGACACGAACAGCAGCAGGCCACCGGCTAAAGTCGGCGTGCCATGGTTACCAAGCCTTTTTCAGCCTTCTGATGCCCTACCTGTGGCCTTTACGATCAATGGTGCTCGAAAGTGCTTGGCACATTATGTGTCGTTGCCAAGGTCTCAACACCTCGCCCGTGGCTGTGCTACATCTAAAACGGCTGTAAAACGTAGTAATGCCATAGCTTCTTTCGCAGTACTTGCAATATTCTGTGAATGTAAATCACACATTACATTTTTAGCCAACAATCATAGCGTCACTCCTTGACATCACATCCTGCCTATAAAGCACACAAAATCGCTGCATCGAGGCTATGCCATCAATGCTGCTCAACACTTTCCCTGGCGTGTTGCAGGGCCCCTTTAAGGTTGCTCCCAGCATTTTTCGTTCCATCACTCGTTGCCGATCCTTAACTTCTTCTCAAGCTTCTTTTTTAACCTCCAAGTTTCTGTCCCGTATGTTAGTATCTGCAGAATGCAATGGTTGTGCACCATTGTTTTCAAGGAGAGTTCACAGCAACCAACCCACACTCACCTGCAACGTGCTTGAAGGCACCTCTGCCACACTGCCGGCAGGCTGGGAGGGCGAGGGCTGCATCCTTGGCATCGCCTCTGCCGCGTTGGCCGATGTTGGTCGCGTGGAGCCCCATGTCGTGGGGGAGGAGCAAGAGGAAGGCATGGAGGAGGAGGAGGAAATGGAGCTCGCCACCAGAGCCCCCGCCGAGAGCGAGGAGGGCACTGCTGCCTCGGACGGGGTGGCCATCGACTGACTAGAGGCCACCACCACCGCGGTGGTTTCTGGGGAGGACGACGGTGGGGGAGGAAGGGGTGAGGGCGCGGCGGGTGGCAACGGTGCCGACGACGGCCGGTCTGGCGGAATGTTGCTGCAAGGGTCTTCGCTTGGTGGCGAGATGGAGCTCCCTGGAGGAAGAGGAGAAGGTGGAAGAGGCTGCTCTACACCATGAACCTGCACTGCGCCCCCTTCCAGATCCTTCTGGACCGCGGTCGAGGCAGGAGGGCGTGGGTCTGTCTCAGCGCCCACCAATTCATCCATCGCACACATGCTGATGGTACATTCAACTGGTTCCTGCTGCACTCCAACTAAGTTTGCAGCTTTCTCAAGACTGGATTTGGGGAAATCCCACTCCAGCCGACCGTTTTGTCACTCCCATAGCAAACAGAGGAGCCACATGATCGGCATTTTATCTGATCTCGGTCGCACTGCCAGTTTAAAGGTGGAGGTGTCTCAGAGCGCAACGCCCTAAACGAACATGATGAATGTGTTCTGAGTGCCTAATTTTGACCAACCATACGTAAACTGCACTCCGAGAGTGCTCTAGAGCGCTTGAAGGTGACCAGTCAAATGTGCCATAAGAAACATCATCAAACATTGTAAACTGCACATGCTTTCTTCCGTATTAGCTATAAATAAGCTACGTCCGCTCTTATCAGCTCCATGTAGTGTAGCAAGGGCTAGGGCTTGTGTCAGCTAATCAGTGACAAGGGCTGGCTCTGTGTAAGGGCTCACCCACTGCGCGCCACTGATTCCTCCATGAAGCTCCCATTCAGTTAATGTCGCATGCACAAAGGCCTGATCAGAGCTGAACAACTGAGCAGCCCTTCTTCTGGTTCTCTATTCTGATTGGTTGATGAGACCCGTTGCTTTCGCTGCACTATGAAGAGTTAATGAAACTGAGCCACTCTTTTTAACATGACGGACAATTTGGGGGTCTTCAACAAGCAACTGGCTCGTGAGGCCCTTGCATGTTGAGGAGACCTTAACATTAGACCTTCCTTTCCAAGCATTCAACTTCCTTCCGTTAGGTTGCCTAAGCTATGTGCAATCCCCCTAATGCTTCATGGAACAAGTTTCAATACAGTCCATGGTGCTCCATGTCCAGACGCAGCTCAATGCCTCATGCAATCTTTACAGAGTGTGGTAGACTTCTGTAAATTCCAGTTGATTCAATCGCAAACGAAGGTCCCCCCACCAATGGCTGTGATTTCTATAAGACCAAACTTTCGTTATTTTAATTCTGAAATTAGCCTTTGCCAGATAATCTGAACTTGCTGGTCAGCATGTATGTGCCTAGCCCCAATGGTGACCACAGTGAGCGACTCCAATAGTGGCAACGTCAGTTCTGGCGGTACTTACAGTACAGTGAATGCATCAAATACATGTCATCTGTTGGAATTTCCTATTTTCAGGCTGCCAAAGGAACATTTTAAGCAAAAACGATAGCTCACTACGAATTATTACAGTATTTGCGCAATTATATGGCGTGGCTTTTCTTTCTTTAAGAAAATTCACCAGAGAATTGCTTCGAAGGTGCAATTCGATACGAAACTAAAACCAGAACTGTGATCGCAACAGCCTACCATCAGAGCCAGCTTAGCCATCGTCATCACCATTGCCATCACAGGATGGCAACCATAGATGGCAATAGAACGAGTTCTTGTATAGCATTACGATGACATCACACTTTCAGTATGATTACAAAGCATATTCAAAATGATAAGTTATTTTACGTGTTAAGCTAGCGGCAACAAGTCGTGTCACATACACTTGGCATTCCGGAGAATTGCACGTGTCGCTAGCAAAGTGGTTAGTCTAAGTGTGGGCCGCCATCCTATTTGCAATTGTTGCGGAGTTGTACGATAAATGCAGAATATCGAATGTGCTACGAACCATATAGAGTATGTGTCGTGGTTCTTTGTAGACAGCAATAAAGTGCTGCCTGAGACTGATGGCGATGGACGTTAATGGAGTGCTGACAGAACATCAGCCTGCACGTAAAATTTATGCTTTGTTTTCTAATGCATTTTTTACAATAGTTTTCTTTGAAACCATAAAAAGTGGGTGCGTTTGGGTCAGGGCAAATACGGCCAAATGAACCAGCGGTACATTTTGGAGTTTTTTCATTTTTTGACTCTTAATTTGATCAATTCGTCAGTCCCATCAGGGGTGAATTCACGAAAGTCGGCTATACTACAGAGTGTGCCTGATGTGATCCAAATGTTGACGCCTTTCTAGTTAGCTATGTCACGAATTGCCCTCCAGGACCAAAAGCTAAAGAACACACACAACAGCAGCCTTTCCTTGAATTTCAGTGGTCCCTATGCACTGTCCAAATTCATGCTTTTTATTTGTCCGGCACTCGGTGCATCATCTTGCATGCAGGTGCTCGTGACTGTGAACCCCACTGGACTATCCCACAAAGTATCACAAAGTTTCTTATTATGCTACGACTACAGCAAAAGCTTCCCTGCTACCAGGTAAAACAAAATAGTGTTCATGTTAAAAGACAGACTGGAGGGAATAGTTTGAAAAGAAAAGAAGAAGCTTAAACTAGTTAAAGAAAGAAAGAAAGCGGAGTAGGGAGTGACATGAAATTTTGACGACAGCGAATAACAAGCCCCATTTTCCCCATCTGCAACTAAAAGATTAGGCTTAAATGATGACGGTGACCTTCAGTGGCATTGAGCTGGAATACGACCGTTCCAGGCCACCTTTTCCAGGCCACCTTTTCCAGGCCACTTTTTCCAGGCCACCTCACATTAAATGCAATTAGTGGATGTTTGTAGCAGTGCTCAGCAGCATAATGGACGTTTCAGAAGTTACCATATTTCTGAATCTGGCCCCCATGTCCCAAAAGTGGCTGCTTTACGTGGGTGCTTTTTTTAAAATTTGCCTTCGATTCCAAAGAAACTCATTCTGCTTCTTTGCTTTTATGTCAGGGTTTCAAAGTGAAAAGTTTTTGGGTTTGCTTGGAATCAAGCTTCTGCAAATTTTGCGGTTCAGTCCAGGTCCAGCTTCGGAACAAAAATTTAATGGTTCGAACTGGTCAATATGGGTTCATAAGAGCTTGAAATAAACGAGAATGAAAAGCCTTAGGAAGAAATGTTTCTCAGCCTCACCTGCAAATTTTTTTTAATGGAAGATACTTTATTACTTCCCTTACCTGATGCGAACTAATGTATCTCTGGTGCCTTTAATATTATGCACGAAACTGAATACAAATACACTGTGTGATGGTGCAAAGGCGTAGTGCAATTTGATTTCAAAGGTCACAGTGCCCACCGTTTCAAAAAGACAATTCATTCCATACAGTTGTGCCTGCAAGCTGCCTTACAAGTGAATGCGCCTCGTCAATTGAGCATACCTTCCAACCTAAAATTAAGCATTAAAATTTGCAAAAATACCGCGATCGAACATGACAAACCAAGGGGTTGCATGCATTTGCAAAAGTTTCCCGGAGCACACACCTTTTGTGGGATAGATGTGCATTCTAATGCGATTAACATTCTTTGGGAGCTTCAGCCAGTTTGCGATATGTCTATGCCTGTCAGCATCTGATCTCTATTTGCTAACTTGGTTCACCAGGTAATCAGTGGTTTAATAGGAAGAGCACTGGGCTTCTGTGCTAAGGGAACCAAATTTGAAACCAACCATTCGACAAATTTCGGTCACTGGGTATGCCACTCTTCAAAGAATCTCTTTCACACCAACTTGGGTCACTTCCACTGGGTATGTGCCGCTTGCCAACGACAAAAGAAATCCTTTAAAATTTATCCGGTACTGGGCAAACCGAACCCACATCATACATACTCAGGCAATCTTGTCCGAATCTCGTAATGAACAGTTAAGGGATTTCAGGCACAACTATTTATTGTGGGCTAACTTGTGCCCTGGAGGTAAATAAAAAAGACTGCCACGTTATAAACAGATCAGGAATGCCTTCTTCTCTCTCGAGGATCGCTTCACCTCTTCTTGCACACGCCGACAACGGCCACCTGAGATGTGTGAATGTGTGCGGCGAAAACACGTGCCACTATTTCGTCGTCTTTTTCTCCAATACGCCGTTGTCCTCTCGGGGGAGGGGGGGGGGGGGGCACGAACCTGCGCGCGTTGTTTAAAGGGACACTACAGGTTACTATTAAGTGAACGTGGACTGTTGAAATACCATCCCAGAAACCTTGAAACGCTTGTTTCGTGCCAAGGAGAGACTTATTTTAAGAGAAAATGCATTCTGAAGCGTCCGCGTACCTCTAGCGCAGTTCAAATCGCCTGCCCTCCGATCGAGGAGTACTGACATCAAGGTCTCATAGTGATGTTGCGCCATCGATGAGTAGAACGGCATCCGCAGACGGCGCTACGGCTTTTCTGCGCAAAACGCAAACGCACGGCCAGAAACAGAGCCAAGACAGAGCCGACAGCAGAGCGAAAGCGGGAGTATGGTGGCTAGCGGAAGGAGAAACGCGCGACCATAAGCTGGTACTTTATTCTATGACGCAAACTTCGACGCTCGTCACAATGGACCCTGACAACGACAGATTGGCTCGCGATGCTGGGCTCAACTTCAGCGATTTGAGCACTGACGAGCGCGACCTGCTGCTGAGGGCTTGCGCTGCCGGCGTCGTTGTGTACTACGACGGCGGCCTCGACACCGGCTCTCAGGAGCGGGAAAGCAACGAGGGCTTCCCACGACATCACAAGGACGTGGCATTCTCACTGCTTGTTCGAAATGAAAGTTCCGCGAGCCAGCAGAACCCGCACTGCACGACGCGATAACAAAACTACTGAAATTCCAAAGCGTGCGCGCCGCAGAGTCAAGCGAAAACGAAACCTTTCGACCACCCATACTACTGAAGGGTAATGTCAAGATGTTTTTTCTTAGAATTGAATAGACGTAGACAAGTAGCATTTTCTTCCTTCTTATAATCGAATGAAATGATATTTTTAATACGAGTAGTTGAGTATTAGTAACACAAATTATGAGGAGTGCTTTCGTCATCAGGCTAGTACCGGAATGTCGCTGGGGGGTCTCAAATCGTGTCATGCATGTACCTCAATTTATCGGTTACTAAAGCTCTGTTCGCGATTAGATTGACGCCTTAGACGTTCTAAAACATTGCTCTACCACTTTAACTTGACTTTCTGGTAACCTTTAGTGTCCCTTTAAAGAGGTTTCTGCCTTGTAACATTACCCCCCTCCAAAATGCATCGTCCCAATCCGTAAAGCAACGAAATTGTTCACAAGCTGTTGTCCATACTAAAGTGGTATATGGCACAGAGTAGATGTTTCGCAGAATATTCAATGCCTGTCATAATATGGCTTCAGTCTGACCACATGTACAGTTTCTGTGTGACGCCGGCATCGTGATAAGGTCACATGTCCTCCTGGCGCAACTTCGTAGTTCAAGGGACTGATGCGACGAAGCACTCGGTAAGGGCCGAAATAATGGCGCAAAAGCTTTTCGGACAGGCTGCGCGTCTGCATGGGAGTCCACAACCATACTCTGTCGCCTGGTGCATACTCGACTTCTCTTCGCCACAAGATGTATCGGTCCGTGTCGATGCGCTGCCTTTGTTGAATGCAATATCGCGCCAGGTGATGTGCTTCTTCAGCCCTCTGTGTGAAATTGCTGATGTGCTGTCGCTGACAGGCAGCATTGCATCCAAGGATGTGGTAAATGTTCGACCAAAAAGAAAGCTGGAATGGCGTTACTTGTGTATCTTGTCCCACGTACGGTGCTCTAAGTCTACGTAAATTGACAACGTATCGGTCAGTGTGCTGTTCAATCGCTCGGTTAGCCTATTTGTTTGAGGGTGATAGGCAGTTGTTTTCCTGTGGCTGGTATGAGTCAGTTTCATAATGGATTGTGTCAAATCAGCTGTGAAAGAAGTTCCTCGGTCCGTGATAATAAGTGCAGGGGCACCGTGTCGTAATACTACCTTGGTGACAAAGAATTCAGCCACTTCAACGGCTGTTGCACTGATTAGAGAGGATGTCTCGGCATATCAGGTTAGGTAATCAGTCGCTACTACAATCGATCGTTTCCCGGAAAGGGACCAAGCAAGTCCATTCCTACTTGTTCGAACGGTGCTCCTGGGGGTTTTATTGGTTGAAGGACGCCTGCAGGTTTTATTGGAGGCATTTTGTGTCTTTGGCAATCCTGACATGTTCGTACATAATGCTGTACTGAATTCGGGCAAACGTTCTGCTCACTCCGAGGTGTCCTGCTGATGGGTCATCGTGACAGGCTTCCAAGATTTCGGATCGCAAAGCTGAAGGAACGACGAGTAGAAATTTCTCTGTGCTGTGCTCAAAATTTCTTTTGTACAGGACGCCATTTCTCATTACATATGATGACAATCCTCGGCAGAAAACTCAAGGAACATGGACGGGGTGTCCCACGAGGTGCCTGAGTAGGAGCGAACTCGGTGTCAGAATGTTGGTGTTTGGCCATCTCAGATGTGGTCATAGCTCCAATTTCACAGGAGCAGATTCGACCGGCGCATGTGATAAACAATCACTGTCACTGTGCTTGTAACCTGACTTGTACATGACCGTTATGTCATATTCCTGCAGCCTCAGACTCCTCTAGCAAGTCGTCCAGAAGAATCTTCCAGGTTTGCAAGCCAGTACAATGAGTGATGGTCGCTGATTGCTCGAAATGGTTTACCGTATAAGTACGGTCGGAATTTTCCCATGGCCCATATTACTGCGAGGCATTCTTTTTCTGTGGCTGAATAGTTGGTTTCAGCCCTCGAAAGAGTGTGGCTAGTGTATGCAATCACTCTTTCCTCTCCGTTTTGCCATTGAATGAGGATGGCACCAAGTCCTAAATTGCTGGCGTCTGTGTGGATGTCTGTTTATGCTTCCTCATCAAAGTGTGCAAGGACTGGGTGGTCTTGAAGTCACTGTCGTAGCTCATTGAATGCATCTTCTTGTTCACTTAGCCATACGAAAGGCATATCTACTTTCGTTAATTGCGTTGATGGCTCGGCAATCTTTGAAAAATTATTGACGAAAAGCCTGTAGTAGGCACCTAGAAAGTCCTAGGAATCGCCTATGGCCTTTTTATCGGTTGGTCTAGGAAAATTTTCTACTGCTGCGGTCTTCTCAGGGTCAGGACGGATGCCTTCAGAGCTAATCACATGGCCGAGGAAAAGGAGCTCATGGAAGCCGAGGTGACATTTTTTGTGGCTTTATCGTCAGCCCTGCTGAACAAAGGTGGTAGAAAAAATCACATCACCAAATAAACCAAATAGGACTGCCACTTTAACCAGGAGAGCACAGTGTCCATCATCTGCCGAAAGGTGGCAGGTGCGGAACAGAGGCCGAACGGAAGTACCTTGAATTCGTACAGTCCGTCTGGTGTGACAAATGCTGTCTCCTCATGATCTCGTTCGTCCACTTCTATTTGCCGGTATCCGCTTTTGAGGTCGAGAGAGGAAAATAATTTCACATCCCGTAGTCTATTGAGGGTGTCATTGACCCTCTGAAGTGGATAGACATCCCGCTTTGTGACGACGTTTAGCTTTCAATAATCAACGCAGAAGCGCAATGTCTGATCCTTTTTTCTTTACCAGCACCACAGGCGAAGCCGATGGGCTGGTCGATGGTTGAATTATGTCGTCTCTAAGCATTTCTTTGACTCGTTTGCTGATGATCTCTCTCTCCTTCGGTGACACTCGGTAGGGATGCTGGCAAATAGGCCTCACAGCTTCGTCGACAATGATACGGTGTTTGGCAATGGATGTTCTCTGGACTTTCGATGTCATTGAGAAACACGAGGCGAATTCTCGTACAAGGTTCTCTATTTGCTGCTTCTGGCTTGGTGATAGTGCTGCTTCGCTTGACGAATGCGAGCATGGAGTCTATGCTGTCAGATTCCAGTAGTGCAGCATCGGAAGGGCTAAAATCCGTAATCTGTTCATAATCGTTAAGGCGGGCAATGATGGTTCCCTTCGCAATATGCTGGACTTCATTTCCAAAATTAGTCAAGAAGACATTCGAACACCCGTCACACAGCCGAACAAGACCCCCTTGAAATACGGATCCCTTTTTCGAGTAAGAGCTCAGTGTTACTGTCTGCTATTCCTTCATAGTTGCTTCTTACGGTGCTTCTTACGGTGACAACTATGCTGGATCTTGGGGGTATTGTGACATCGTTGTCTATAATATGAAGCGTGTCAAATTGTTCTTCACACTGCAACGTCGCGACGGCGTGCTTCGTTGAGAACACACAGGGTTCCTGCAAGTTGATTACTGCACCGTTCGCATGCAAAAAGTCTATTCCAATAATTAAATTCCTTGAGCACTCCGACAGGACAATGAAACTGGCGCCGTATGTAAAACCGCGTATTCCGATTCTAGAAGTGCACCTGCCTACCGGGTTGATAAGGTGTCCTCTAGCAGTTTGAATTTGCGGTCCTCTCCAAGGATTCAGCACTTTTTTCAGTCTTCTGGCAAGTACTTTACTCATAACGGAATGGTCTGCGCCTGTGTCTACTAAAGCAGTAACTTCGCAGCCATCTAAAAAACGCATAAATCGGAAGCAACGTCACTCTTTCTGCAACTGCGCTCGTGTCCGTCGTTATATTTCAGAATCGGCGCTGGAGGCTCTGTTCTTGGGTAAACAGTGGCATCACCTCCACAGGTTGGCTGTATTTTTCTCGACGTGGGCTTTGGGGGCGTCGCCTTGGGGAGCTTGAGTAGGGACGCGGGCTCGGTGATTGATACCTCAGCGGCACTGTTGACTGAGGTTGATGTTGCTGTGAAGTCTGCAGGTTTTGGTGCGTTCAAAAAGGGCATTCACCGTTTCTTGGGCAAGGAGTGCTTACGGAAAGTCCCCGAAGTTCTGCTCTGCGGTATTCGCACATCCTGTAGAGATGACCAGCTTCGCTGCAGTGGTAGCACAGTGGGACTCTATCAGAAGTGCGCCATATGTCAGCCTTCCGGAATCTTGTCTCAGGTGGAGACCGCAAGAACCGAGGTTCGGGTACATGCATAGTTGCCGTGAAGAAAGTACGTCCTGGGGATCTTCCGAGTACCTCGGCATACGATACCGTCGGCTGTACCGGTGACAATGCTTGCGGCTGTGCTTGCGGGTCCTGTCCGCGGACTGCTTGTCTCACTTCTTCGCGAACCACTTCTGCTAACGAAGAGACCGCTGTGGGGGCCACTGTTCAGCTGTTGCCTCTGGAGCTCTTCTCGAACCACAGATCTTACGAGTTCTCGTAAGACCTCGTCACTGTTCCCAAACAAACATTGCCGACATCGCATCTATAGAGGCGACGTTCCTATCGCCGTTGTAGAGTCTCGTTCGTTGTTGAAGTATCCTTTACATAGGTGTCGCCTCGGAGCAGAATTCGGCGACGGTGCGTGGAGGGCTGCGAACCAAACCGGCAAAAAGCTCCTGCTTCACACCGCACATCAGGTGCCGAAGCTTCTTGTCCTCGCTCGTGTTCGGATCGGCTCGGCGAAATAAGCGGGACATATCTTCGAGATACATTTCCACGCTTTTGTTGTTTCATTGGCTTCTTGCTTGCAAAGCGGCTTCAGCTCTTTCCCGGTGATCTGTGCTCAGATATGTGGCCAACAGCTCCCGTCGCAAGTCATTCCACGACCGGAGGACAGCTTCATGGTTTTCAAAGAACATTCGCGCACTATCTCGCAATGTGAAGTAAACGTTGCGGAGCTTACGGTTTTCACCCCATTCATTGTAGTCCACGATGCGCTAGAAGCCTTCCAACCAGTCCTCGGCGTCTACGAAGGTGTCGCCGTGAAAAGGCTCGGGCGTCTGTGGCTGATCGACGACGATGCGGGATGAGGCTGTCTGGGATGCCATTTCAGTATTGTCTGCTGCTGCTACTATAGTTTGCTCCGGCAAAAGAGGAAACTCAGGCGGCTCACCACGTAGGCGATGGCTCGTGCGCTGGTGGACAGGCGTGAGCTCGTTGGGTGTGAAATGGCATGGCTCCGGGCTGCTTTCTCCAACTTGAATTGGGTTGGAAATCATTACCCAGCACCTTTACCAGAATTGTAAAGAACAGCTAAGGGAGTTCAGACACAACTATTTATTGTGGGCTAACTTGTGCTCTGGGGGTAAATAAAGACTGCCGCGTTCTAAACAGATCAGGAATGCCTTCTCCTCTTCTCTCGAGCGTCGCTTCACCTCTTCTTCCTGTACACGCCGACAACGGCCACCTGCGATGCGAGTGCATGTGGCAAAAATACGTGCCATTATTTCGTCGTCTCTTTTCTTCAATACGCCGTTATCCTCTCGGGTGTGTGTGTGTGTGTGTGTGTGTGTGTGTGCGCATGAACCTGCGCGCGTTGTTTAAAGGGACACTAAAGGTTACCAGAAAGTCAAGTTAAAGTGGTAGAGCAATGTTCTAGAACGTCTAAGGCATCAATATAATCGCGAACAGAGCTTTAGTAACCGAGAAATTGAGGTAAATGCATGACACGATTTGAGACCCCCCAGCGACATTCCGGTACTAGACCGATGACGAAAGCACTCCTCATAATTTGTGTTACTAATACTCAACTACTCGTATTGAAAATATCATTTCATTCGATTATAAGACTGAAGAAAATGCTACTTGTCTACGTCTATTCGATTCTAAAAAAAAAATAACATTTTGACGTTACCCTTCTGTAGTATGGGTGGTCGAAAGGTTTCGTTTTCGCTCGACTCTGCGCGCTCGACTCTGCGCCGCGCACGCTTTGGAGTTTCAGTAGTTCCGTTATCGCGTCGTGCTGTGCGGGTTCTGCTGGCTTGCGAAACTTTCATTTCGAACAAGCAGCAAGAATGCCACGTCCTTGTGATGTCGTGGTGGGAAACCCTCGTTGCTTTCCCGCTCCGGAGAGCCGGTGTCGAGGCCGCCGTTGTAGTACGCAACGACGCTGGCAGCGCGAGCCCTCAGCAGCACGTCGCACTCGTCAGTGCTCAAATCACTGAAGTTGAGCCCAGCATTGCGAGCCAATCTGTCGTCAGGGTCCATTGCAACGAGCGTCGAAGTTCACGGCATAGAATAAAGTACCAGCTTATGGTCGCGCGTTTCTCCTTCCGCTAGCCACCATATTCCCGCTCTCGCTCTGCTGTCGGCTCTGTCTTGGCTCTGTTTCTGGCCGCGCGTTTATGTTTTGCGCTGAAAAGCCGTAGCGCCGTCTGCGGACGCCATTCTACTCACCGATGGCGCAATGTCACTATGAGACCATGATGTCAGTACTCCTCGATGGGAGGGCGGGCGATTTGAACTGCGCTAGAGGTACGCGGACGCTTCAGAACGAATATTTTCTTAAAATAAGTCTCTCCTTGTCACGAAACAAGCGTTTCGAGGTTTCTGGGATGGTATTTCAACAGTCCACGTTCACTTAATAGTAACCTTTAGTGTCCCTTTAAAGATGTTTCTGCCTTGTATCAATATTCACAAATGTGCCATGCGCAGACTTCGCGGTGGTGCCACAAGAGATCACAAAGAATGTCCAGAGGGAAGTGCGAGAGGGGATCCCAGCTGCATACACACCTCACATAAGACATGTTTCGGTGGAGGCAATATGGTGTGTCAGTACACGGCTTCAATGCTAATCGAATTAACGTCGTCATCTATTGTGATATGGGTTCTGGCGGGATTTAGATGCAACATTGCCAAAAGGTAACTGCAACGTTGACAAAAGGTAACTACAAAATGCTGTTTTAAAAACCATGAATGTAGTTGCAAATATAAATTTGTTACTTCACATATTTTAGTGATGATGATTTGCTTTTCGACTCAGTACGCTAAAAGCAACAAACCCTGCATCGCACAGACAGAAAAGCAACACACCGTTTTTAGACCACAGTGACATTTTCAGCAACTTTGCTGTTGCCGGTTTCACAAGTGCCATGAAAGAGCAGGGTTCGTGGGTTGCCACTTGTCTCTGTTAAGCTTCACCGTCCACAGACGCCTTCTTTTTCGACCTCCCGAAAGTGAAAACAATCGGCAGTCTTTTTTCGAGCTATTACGACACTGCGGGATGCAGCACCCAGTCATTTTGCAAAACGCACAACATGGTTGGCAAAGCGTGCGTTGGCTGCTAACCATGCACATTTACGGTGGCCGTCGCAGGTGAGATTGAAAATTTCTTTCGTATGCATTTCTTTTTGAAACGTCTGCCGCGCCCATCCTTTGGCATGTTGGCAAATTTTTCTAGTAGTATTTTTTGTAAAACATGGATGCAACATTAGTAAAATCGGGCTGAAATTAATAAACATTATTATAAAATTTCAGAGAGTTGGCAGGTATGCATTGAGGTTGAGGAATCAGTGAGGGACCGATACTTGAAGGTTAGGCAACATCACAGGCCTGTGTGAAAGGCGTTGCCCTTGCAAAGGATTTCTGTACAGCCTGCAACCGAGCTATAATGGTGCATCCTTGCAAGGTCTGTTACTTCAAAGGGCTGAAACTTAGTTAGACAACATCACATATTTCTTTGTGTATGTGTTTGAATTGACATTCCTAACATGTTACAGGCGTTTGCACCATATTGAAGTTTGCTGCATAGTTTTGAGATCTATTATATTATGGACATGCGGCATTGCACTAAGCCTTGCTTGCACAAATATCAACATAATGAGCGTCAGAACTGAGTTGAGGCTATTTGAAGTTAAATATTTGAGGCTTACCAGTAGTGCGGGAATCGTTTGCAGGCTATTAGAGGCTTTGTTCAGGACGTCCCTTTGAGGTGCCCTAGTGAAGGGTCCACATAGCATTCTGAAACTTTTGTCGAACCAGTTCAGAACCATTCCTCAAATACAAGTTCTGGTTCGAGTTCAGCTCCAAGATGATGGAAAAATAACGGTTCAGTTCAGATTCAGCTGAAAATAATGGTTCAGCTCCGGTTTTCTGTTATGTTTCAGTTCAGTTCGATAGTCTGCTTTTAGTTACAACACAATGAAAAAAATTTGAATATTGAAAAAAATAAATGTAATGGGGCTTCTATTCTGAACATTGAGCAGGTGAAAGGAGATGACAAAGTAGATGGTCAGCACCACAAGCTTGAACTTCAGCCTCATGCAGCGGAGGCAATAGTGATGGCCATCCCCCTAACATTTAACTTCATCTGCTTCATTAGACAGTTTTAGTATAGCGTATGCTATACCATTACGTACTGTGCATGCACTGAACGCTAAACGAAATAGCGGGCGAACGCAACGCAAACAAGTTAGCGTTTTTTCTTGGTTTGCAGAGTTTGCGTGAAGCATGGTGGCGGTCCCGGCTGCCCGCTTCGAATTGAATTTGGCGTTGCTTTTGTAAAATGCACTTCGTTCATAGCAAATGATTGTGTAAATGGCTTTCGCTTATTCTCAGGCCGCTTCAACGACAAAGTATTATGGATAAACTTGTGTTTTTGAGATCACTTCTCGTTTCCAATGAGTCGAAGCCCAACGAAAGAAACATTCGAGATGCCAGTGCCACCTATCGCTACAGGCGGGAAATAGCTGCAATGGCGGCGTATGGCTTCTGAGATCCGAAGGTATCGCCGGCCAACTAAAATTGTAGAAAACGTGAGCTGCTTAGCGTATAGCGTACGCTATAAGTTGCGTACGCTAAACTAAAACTGTCCACTACTATATAGACATTTGCCAAGAGCCCTTCTTTTGACATTGAGAAGCAAAGCCAGCACAGTTGTACAACCCAGCCAAGATATTGAGTCTGCTGGTTACAGACAGTTGTATGAAACAAAAGTACTATTTGCTTGCTGGTTTGGTTTCGGCACTTTAATGTCTCCACCATGCAAAAGCGAATGCAATCACAGTATGTCCAACCTCTCCAGCAGAAGCATGCTCAGCCTCTGACGATCACTGCGACGACGCGAGACGAGCTTACCTCTCTCCTCTGAAAGGGCTGAGCTCGCCTCCTCGTCATCGCCACTCTTGTCACCATCTGTGTCGCTGGGGCCTAAAGGGTCACGTGGTAGCAGCTCGTGGTTCGAGTCCGGCGATACACCATTCTCCTCTGCCCTCCCTGTCGTTGTCACACCGTTGTCACTGCTGACTGCTGCAACAAAATCCGCACTGCCATTGGTCGCCGAATCGCACATGCCACGAGACATTGGCAGTTCCGAAAACCCGTCCGACCTGGACACAATTGCACTTGCCGCTGATAGCGTCTGTGGTGTTGCACTTGCCGACAGCGATGACGCTGCCACTAGGGACACCGGAGTTGTTGACGATGGCCCATTAGAGATGAGGTCGTCTGAGTCTAAGCTCGACTCCGCGTCTATTGTTGAGTCACACTCATTCTGCAGTGGCGACGATGCGATGCCGTTAGACTTCAAGGCCACACTCGCTGTTGTCTCTACCCTCGCCTGCGTGGCTCCTGCAGCCGCGGCAGCTACAGCGGCAGTGGCAGCAGCAAAGCCCGCTCCGAACCTGAGCCGGTTCATGCGCACAATGCCTGGCTTGAGGACGGAATTGGCCGTGGTGCAGTGAAAATGGTGGTGGTGCGGGTGGTGAGTGGTGGCGTACTCTTGGCGAAGCACCACATCACCACGAAATGTCGCTCCGCCACCACCGCCACCTGTCGGTATCAGCAGGGGCATCCGGTGGTTCCCGCCTACCAGACCGCCCAGCTTGAGTGCTGCAGGCACATCCACGTCTGACACCTCAAAGACAGGGCCCCCAAACGCGGTCTTCTTGGCTGCGACGGCATCCAATGAGATGATCCGGGCCATGGGCGTTGGAGACAGCCTCCGTTCGGCCATCTCACGGAGCTCGTCGACCCCGTCGCCCTTCGTTGAGCCTACGTGGTTGGTGATGGGCCCCTCGAGGCAGTTGGCGAGGGGCTTCTTCTCTATTGCACTCGTCGTCGTCGCCATTGTCATCTTGGCCAGGGAAGAAGGGGAAGCGCGACACGGGCTGGGCGACCGCTGCTCTTCCTCGTCAGTATGCAGCACACCGTTGGTCTCTGGCGTTGGCACACTTCTGGGCCTCAAAGCTGTCCGGTGCGGCGTTGTGTGGCACTCGAGGGCTCCCAAGGCACTGTTTGCAGCAGGCTCGCCGTTGCCGGCCTGACGTGGCGGCGCTGCCACGTTAGTTGTTGTCATCGTCGTTGCAGGTGTGACAGCGCCGGTGTCATGGTCTGCAGACCGCAGGGCGTGAGGTAGATCGGGACGGTCTCGCAGCGGGCTGGAACCATCTGCAAGGTGAAAGTGACATTGCAAACTATCAGCACTTGTTTCTGTCTCAGAGGAACTCCGAGGTATAAGCGCAGGTTAAGCAGAAAGAAATGTATGTTGGATGAACATTAATATCGTAAGCTTAATTATGTGGTATTTAATGGTTAGCTCACAGCGCTAGAGGATTGGGCCGACAGTATAATATCTTACTGTTTCTTATTTATGTTATGTCCACTGGTGTTGTATAACTTGCAGCTATGAACGCACCTATATTTTTGTTATTGCAATAGCCATATGTTAAACCAGGCTCATAGGAACACCAGATTAAAACACACTGTACAGAGTGAAGTAGAGGTAGAATAATGGCTGTATGCTAGAATCAAATAGTTCAAGAATCTTTCAGAAGGACTGAAAGTCGGGCTAGTTGGTGCTGATTCATTACAGACTGCAGTGCAACAGAAAGACAACGGACAGTGCCAGGTTCGCTTGATTTCTGTCTGCTGTCTTTCTGTCATTTTGCAGCTAATAATGAATCAAGAACCTTTACTGCCTTATAGTTGGACTGGGTGGTGCCTAGTGCCTGCCCAAACGGGATTTGCCAGTCAGCCTGGGCAAGAACACAACCAAACTCGCACTCACCGCTAACGGAAGAGTCTGCCTCTGGCCCCAGCGAGGTAGCAGACCAGTGGGGTTTTGTACTCTGTGCGCAGGAGGAAGAAGAGGCGGATGAAGGCGATGAGGAAGAGGGCGAAGAGGAAGAAGAAGAAGGTGATGGTAGAGTCCTTCGGGTGCCACCAGTGCCCAGCGGGTGTTGCAGTTGCAGTGGTGTCAACACCACCGTTGGCGACATGGACACAGGCACTCGCACAATGCCGCCACCCGACAGCAAGCTAAGCTCCCGCATCCGCTCGGCTGCCTTGTCTCCCCGAGCCCTGGCGCCACGACAGGCCCGCCGAGCATCACCTCCCCCGCTGCTTTCCGTGCTGTTGCTTGACCGAGGGGACCGTGGCGAGCGCTTCTTGGCGGCTGCTTCTGGTTTCCTTGGGCTCACCACCACCGCCACGTTCGGCCCCCGCAAAGATATGTGCAGCGGTGGAACCCGAGGGGGTTCGCCCTGCGGCGAAGGCGGCGGCGATGCTTCAACTTCCGGCTTCACAGGGCAGCTCCTCTTCGAGTCGAGTTTTAGCCGTAGCTTGAGCTTCTCGCCTTCGGTGGGCGGCAGAGACACGCGAGACACCTCTTCACGCGGCGGCGGCTCAGGATCGTTGGAGGACTGCGATGACGACGACTTCCCAATGCCGGAGTCCGTGTCCGAAGAAGGGTTGCCAGGATCCTTGCCACCACTGCTTCCATCGGAGAGGCTGCGCTCCGAGTGGCCTCCGTTTTCAGAGGACTCCGAGGTCTCAAGATCCCGAACAACCGGTTCGTCATCCTCTTCGTCGGAAGGCATGGGCTCTAGGTGGCCAGTGAAAGGGTTGATAAGGTGAGTGGTTGTGCGGCTCTCAGCCACAGCAGGGGGTGAAGGAGGCGCCACAGAGACCGTTGCTGTTGGCGGGGCCATGCGGGGTGGCGACGCAGGAATGTGGGAGGACAGGGGGAAGCCACGGCCGCTGAGAATGTTGATGGCATCGCAACTCGGGCTTGTGGGGGGCGGTGATGATGGCGAACCAGGTGGGGAACAGCCTTCTTTGCCCCGGCTCCCTTTGGGGGGCCTGCGTTTCCGTTTCGTGGGTTGGCCTGTGTCTAAAGGTGGAGGCATCATCGTCTTCTGTGGACCACCAGACCCTGTCTCGCTCTGGAGGAGGTTCACCAGCAGCGGACTAGACAGTGCCACATTGCCGCGCGTCGCACTGCCGAGCCGCTGTGCCGCTCCAAGCGCTGCGGCCAAGGGAGGCGAAGGTGAAAACGGAAACCTGCTCCCACTCGTTGTCGTGGCAGCTGCTGCCGCTGCGCTGTTCTGCTTCATTGAGTGAGTCATGCTTGCAAAAGGGAAAGGTGGGCGTGTCTTGGTGCTGGGGCGCACCAGTCGCGACGAGCCACTTGAGAGAAACGGCAGTGGTTCCCGCGGAGGTGGGGCGACTACGTTGGGAGAGCGAAAGGCACTGCCGCTGCCACTGGTCGAAGCGGCTGCTGCCGCTGCAAAGGCGGGACTCCTAGCCTGGATGGAGGGAGGCTCTGCAGGCAGGGCGGTGGAAGAGCCTGCACGGCTGGATGCTGCTGCAGCGAGAGCTGGGGATGATGGCACTCCAGACATGTGCGGGGACGTCGGTGAACCCTGCTCACCCTCTTCCGCCGCTTTCTGGATGATGATTTCCTTCGGTGGCTCCCCATAACGGCCGGCAAGCGTAAGACTGATGATCTGCATAGAGCATCAACAGAAGGCATCAGTTTCCACAGGTCAGACTGTGTTCAACGACCTCCAAAAGCATGTATGCTAATGGGTGACCATTAGGGTGACCTTGAACCATGCCTCTACAGGGTTGTCAGTCCTGTTTACCTCAAACACCACTGCCTATAATTAATCAGCCAGCTCCTTGCTGAGATTAGAGATGGTTTCATTCCTTTCTCAACGAAATATATCATGCAGAACGCCACCTGGCCTGTCCCTTCCTTTAAGGTAAGACAAAGCAAGCACGCTCTTGGCACGTTTACAAGGCCTTACCATAAGGTAGCCTGGTGCTGCAACCATTACATTTTATACTAATTGAACTTAGTGTAGGACGTTTAAAATGATTTAATGATTCGTTACCATGTGACCTTGAACCATGCCTCCGCAGAGCTGTCAGTCCTGTTTACCTCAAACACCACTGCCTATAATCGACCAGCTTCTTGCCGAGATGAAAGATGGTTTAATTCCCTTCTCAATGAAATATATCATATGGAGTGCCGCCCAGTTTGTCCCTTCCATGAAGGTAATACAAAGCAAGCAAGCTATCTGCAAGTTTTCAAGGCCTTACCATATGGTAGCCTGTGGCTTTGGCCATTACATCTTGTACTAGTTCAGCTTAGTGCAGGATGTTTAAAATGATTTAATGGTTTTTACCATGAACAGTGGAGTCAAATCATAGCACCCAAGAAAAGCAAAAGAATGGACTTAGTGGCACTGTGGCTGTAACACTAAATTACTGCTCCAACACTACCATTTCATTTCATCCAATGCCCATGAGGCGATGCCACAGTACAATGAAAGAGGAGAATGACTTTCTTCCTAGTTTTCTATTAATCGTAGACACTCTGTTAGCAGGGGAAGAAACAAGAAAGAAAAAGAAGTGTGTGCGCGCGTGTAGGTATATATATATATAAAGAAAGGGGGGGGGGTGCATGCGATAAAGCTGGGCACGCTCACCTGGTCTCCCTCGACCTGCACCGAGAGGATGCCCAGCTCGCGGAGTGCCCGGTCACCACGCTGGGCCAGCTGCCGCAGCCGCAGCGCCGCATCACGGGGGAGCGTGAATGTCACCCGCACGCTGTTCCACGGCTCCACCTTTTTCACCCACAACGGCTGCTCCTCTGCATAAAAAAAACACAGCAGCCACCTGTCAGGCCCCCCTCTGTCTTGCGCCAAGCGATAACACAAAAGCTGAGGCCATGATCCCAGTGCCAGCGGAGCAGACTTGACAGATGCTGATGTCACGACCAACTTCAATTGACAAAGCCTTTCTGGCGGTTCAGACGACTGGTGAAGTGCAAGTTACGACAGGGAGTGGTGTTTACGGCCTATCCCTTTCAAGGATATAATATAGAATATATATATATATATATATATATATATATATATATAATATAAGGATATAACTCCAGTAAGGCGCTATGCCAGATTCGACAACATGTGAAAGCGGAAGTATTCTTTACAGTGACTGAGAATGGAGATTACGGCAATTTCAGCCTGACAGCATCTTTCAGTTATTTATCAAAGTGCACTGCAGCCAAAAAATTATGCATCTTCAAATTGTTGTGCAACAACAAAACCCACTTCTCACACCGGAGGTGACTACATCAGTGATGCCAAATGACTGCTACTTGATTTCAGTGCTGTCATGATATGCGTTCCAGAAAGGTAGGTGTGTGGGCTAGTTGGCACATTGTTATGAAAGGCCACCCTTCAATAGAGTGTTTTAGTTGAGCGTCTTTACGGTACGCTCCGCTCCGAGCTGCCCCACTAAGCAAAAGCACAGCGGCGGGCGATTTTCACGTTTTAGTTATACGTTTTGCGTAGTGGAGCGGACCTTTCGTAGTTGCAGCGCCCCCTCGCCAAATTCAGAGTAATGAAAGCAAATAAAGACACCTATTGATCACTCTTATACAGTAAAACGTATATATGTATATATATAACTTATTTCTACATGAGGTATCTAGACGTGCGCTTGTAATGCGTTACCGGTCCATTTTATCCAATCGAAAATAAAGCGCCATCTTGGGGAACGCCACGTGATAGCCAGCGCGCTTGCTTTTTACAGCCAATCCAATCCTTTCTGACGCCAACGCTAGCCAAAGCACTGGGCAGCACGCTCCACTCAGGCAGCTTCTAAGCAGACCGTGTTCCTTGCTGGGAACACGGTCTGCACATGCGCATTCGCGCTTCCGCTCCGCTTAGCTGCTTAGCGGAGCGTAAACACGCTCAACTAAAACACTCTAATGTTATGCACTTTCTGCTTTTCTAAAAGGGTTATTTAGGTTTCTGTACCCATAATGAACTGCCTGTGGCATGATTGAGTGTGAGTGGGTTCTGGTGAGTGTGCGTGTGCGGACATGTGCATGAACATGAATGAATACCTGTCATGTGGGTAGACATGAGCATGAATATGAGTGACCACTTGTGGTAAGGTCTTTAAAGGTATCAAACAAGCAATTCCGACTCTCATGGTGCATCTTCCTGGTAACAGCACGCACTCAATCTTGCGGATGTGTGGGGTTTACGTTGTGCAAAGATGTATGTTGAGCAAAAGGTCCATAAAATCCATTGCCTAACCCCCTATCCACATGACCCATTTGTTCTGTGAGCTACTTTAATAGTCCCTCAGACTTGGTGATCTTAGTTGTTCCTGGCACGGGTGTGTGACTGTGGCGTGATGAATGTTACTGAACAGGGCATCCAATTTTTTTGCTACTGGCATCTGCAGAGGAGCTATTCTTGAAGTGCACTGGAATGAACAGGCACACCACAATCTTCTGCATTTTTTTTAAGGAGCCCCAATGCATGGAAATATAAAAAAATGCGGTGTCACACTGACATCCCCGATGAAACATCTAGCGAACAAAATTTGAATGTGGCTGACAAGGTTGCCTGCACGCCCTCGTGTGGAGTGGCGTTTGCTCGCAAGAAAGAGACGAAAGACCATGACCAAACAAAGACTACATGCAGTGAGCCAATGACGCTGCAGCAGCATTTCGTCACAATCAAAAAGCAAGCTACCAATGGCAATGAACATTGTGCAGCAGAGTAAGGACAGGCCCAATCACTTGAGAAATGTGCCGATTCATATTTTAAAGTTTTCAAACACACAGATAAATATGAAATGCTTAAATAGATCTTAAAAAAAAAAAAAAAAAACTGCAGCCCCTGCAAATGTGCACTGCGCTATTGCTAGTTCACCTGGTTTTCATGCCGATGCTTAAAGCATACTCGGGTATTTTCTAGAAACGTATGTATATGATGAGACTGTTGACAACTCTAGTGTTCAGCTGGCTCTAGGCCTTGGCGATTAGTCAGCACGACAGGCATAGACGACGGCAAACATTGCCAATAGCCTAGTTCTTGAAGAGGAAACTCGTGCAAAGGCCTGCTCCTTTCATAGAAATGCGCACTAAGATGGTGGTGAAGCAGAAAACAGTGGTGCCGGCAATGGCCACTATCAGCTGAATAACTAAGACTATAAATGCAAAGAATCCTCATGGCCCATGAACCCCAAGTCCAGTGCTGCCTGTCTTTTCCATAACTAAAGCTTACTATTAACTGAAAACAATTGTGCTTCGAGAAAGAAAACAAGTGGATGCATTCAGATGCATAGTCATGGAAAAAAAAGAAAGCAACATGAAGACAGTATGAACAATAAGAGCATCGAAGAGCTTTGCTCATTGGAATGCCCAGAAGGTTTTACTTTCAAAGCGTGGTAGAACTCATGACTATGTTGAAGTCCACTGCGCTAATTTGTTATGGTAATTTGTCAAACGACATGAAACTAATGGCAATGAGCCTTAAGTCCTCTCCTCATTTTCGTTCCATGCCATTGGTGTATCCATAGAGCAATGAACCACCTAGTTTGCACAAAAGTTTTGATTGAGTGTAACTGGATTGGTAGGGCACACTGGTCACAGTGCCAGTGACCTGGACCAGTGCCAGTGCCTGATCTAGGGACGCCGACCACCTCGGACGATTTTACCGTCAGCTCATTTCTACTAATAAAGTTTATTCCTCTTCCTGAGTGTAATAGTTTTCCCTTACCTTTGAGATTTAAAATTTTGTATTAGATCCATCTATTACTGAACCCACTGTGCAAAAATGTTTTGAGGGACTCTAAGGTGAAACACTAATCCTTTTAGACGGATGCAACATTCTTTAAAAACGGGTGTTTTTTAGTGCAAGGTAGCCATTTATCAGCAGAGAAAACAAGGACTGGAGTTAACATGCCCAAGGTGCTCATTGCATTTCCCTCAGTGTGTTCAAGACAGGCGTCATTTAGATGAAGTCATCCATGGGCTTAAAGTTAAGATGCATTTCTGAATATAGGGTTTAGACTTCCATTTTTGAATTGTGCACGTTTGAAGTCAGTGTGACGTGGTGGACTTCATGGAATTCCAGGAATTTTCCATGATTTCCATGAATTTCATGGAATTCCAGGAATGTTTTCAAAAGCTGACAAGTTAAGCCTCCCCAGTGCTTACATTCAAAGACAGTATCCCACATTTACTCTGTTGTAACATGCCTTTGATTGTAAAGTCGCATGCACTGCGTCGCCTAGACACATGCGCATCTAGCTCAGTAACATAGTACCACTCTTTCTGGAAGTGCTTTAAAACTTATGTTTGTTTGCAAGAAAAATAACTCATGCCCGGCATCAAGCTAAGCCCTGAATTGTGGTGCAATAGCGGAAGTCCAGTGTGCATACAGTGCAATTGTGAAGGTGGATACCAGCATAACACTGAATCTATTTTTCTTACCGTCACTTGCCAAAATATGAAAGCTATGAATGGAATGAAATTGCAATCAGTGATTATAGGTAGCTGTCCCGGTGTAATTGTGTGCTGAACTGGAGCAGGGGGCAATGCATGTCGTTCTCAGAAAACTGCACGCATGAGCACCAAAGAATATTAAGGCCACTGTATGCTCCGACGCAGCGTGTGTGTCAGCCAGCAACAGAGGTTGGCGACGCCAAGTTTGTCACGTTACAGTTGTGCGAAAACCAACCCCTCTACGGTCCACCGCATGCACCGCGTCGCCTAGACACATGCGCATTTCCAGCTAAACTATGAGCTCGTTGCAATGTGCAGAGGAAAGCGCCACCACAAGCGACGAGGCGCGGGTGCGACGCATTCTGGGCGACGAGGCCGGAGCAGAATGCAGCATGTTGCATCTCGTGCCGGCTGCAGCCAGGGAACGCAGACAGAAGACGGTTACATCGGCTGCCCCTCGCATCGGACTATAGAATGCTGCGCTTCTGGTGGCGTGGCGTCGCCATGCCGAGCGTGCGTGCGCGTCAACGCTATGTCAGACTATAAGTGGTCTTTAAAGCCATACACTAAACCTTTTGGCACGAAGTTCAGGCGTATCAACAGCAACATGACAGTAGACTGCTTACGGTGCTGTCCAAATTGTCTACTGATCATCACTGGCACTCTATTGGTGCCCTACCAATACCAGGTCACCGTCTTTAGGCCAGGGCCATATTGCGCATTTTACATAGGCTGGCTTGATTCCAGACTACGCAAACGCAAGTGTGTATACAGATTAAAAACCTAAGAAAAAAATTTGCCAACTTTTTCACGCAATCACTGAATCACTGCTGATGATGAACTCCCTATTGTGCTAGAAAAACACAAATGAGTTGCCAGTCTGTTTATTGTGTTGCTAGATGTAAGATGCCAACACTGATTTACATTTGCCAAATGAAAGTGCACTTCCCGCCCATGCATACGAGTTTTTCATATCAACACTTCGAAGTCATACGCCATATCCTATTCCGGTAACGTGTGCACAAATGTCCCCAACAAGATTGTGCCTTAAAAGCAAAAGAACTGACGAAAATGATATTTAAAATGTGTTGAATACACACATTGTGCTGTGAGTTCATATGTGTAAAGCACCTTAGTAAAGAAATCTGGAAGATAGGTGGCTAGGCGTTTGTTTTCAGTGACTGTATGTCTGGTAGTGCGTTCATTTCTTTCAAGCGGCTGGACAGGTGCTTTTCAAGTATGCTAGATGTGAAATAAACTATGTTCTCATATTCAAAGTTTCTCCTGAGAGCTCTAGCATGGAGTCCACATTCTGTAAACTTGAGAAAACTCAATAATGAGTAGAAAATCTTTAATCTCTTCTGTTGCCGTGCACTTTTAATGATTCTGAAGATGCAAGAAATGTGGTGAAAGAAAAATTTCAATGCTGGCATGAAAAGTGCATTGCGCGAGAAAAATGAATGCCAGGAAATATTATGTTGTGTTGTTAGACTGCAAGTTCTAGCTAGCATTAGGCGGCAAACAAATTATAGATGCTTCTCAAGTTGAAAGTCGCTACGTATATGTTCACTGTTATACTCATTCTAAACTCAATGTGGCCACTTTTTCTTTAATGACGTTAGGTATTATACAGAGTTCTCTTCTAATAGAAAGGGATAAGATTTAGGATGAAAGACATATACAAGATTTGTAAAAGCAGTTTAGTTCTTCACCCAATTAAAACGTAATTTTATATCAAATGCTAAGTTTGAATTCACTGGATGTCAATACCTAGAGAGAGAGAGAGAGTGAACTTTAATGAGAACCAGCAGTTTAGTCAGCTGGGCCTACGCCTCCCAAGATGGGACGTCGAGGTCTTGTCAATAGTACCTAGAAAATTAACATTTAAATTATACTTCTCAGCTACACTCATACATTACACACCAGGAGCGTGATCGGAGATCACTGTTTAAAATGAGCGTTCGGTTTGTGTTCAGTTTCACCTCACGCGATTGGCGTAGGTTGCGCAGAGTCGTCAACAGTGCCCGAACGCACGTTTTGAACAATCTCCGATCGCGCCCCAGCAAAAGCAGCATGATACTTCTGACCACTGGTACTTGTACAACCTGCAGCACGCGCCTAAGCAATGTTAATGGGAATGACCGTGACAGATTGAGCACATACTTTTCATTTCCTCTTAGTGTAGTATGGACGGAGGTGATGCCTCAGCTGCCATGTGTATGAACAGTTGCAGCGACTATCCATATGTTTGACTAACCACATGTGGGAACAGGAAAACAAAAGCGCCAGCGGAGCCTCCCACACGCGCTGCTTGCTGGGTACCAAAAAGACGCGGATGATGTTAGAGGCATCTCACATAATGAGCCCGGTGGCACTGATAGCACTTGCAATTCCTGTGCGCCGCCCGCGAAAGAAAGGTTCCCCTGCCCCACATTTACCCAGACCTGCTGCTGCTTGCACTCGAAGTGACCGATATTGGACACGAGGATTCCCACACATGAGAGTGCCATCGTTGGAGTACTCAGCATTTCAATCCAGCTAGATATGCTTATTCCTTACTGACAAGCGGATACAAGTTATGCTACTCACTGTGATTGGTTGGGCTTGGACATCTTTCTTTGTATTTACAAACAAATGCAAAGAAAAAGACTAATATGATGTTTTAGAATCCTTTCCTTTAGAAAGCAAGCAAAATAATAAACATTACAATATTGCATAGAAGCAGTGGCAACACGAGGCAGTGATGGAGGGCACTGCAGTCCACGTCGATTCTAAGCATAGCTTGCGTTTCAAGGACACCCCTTTACCTTACTACCTTTACCCCAAAATCACACTTTTATCTTTTCTTTATTTTGCTACTTCTGTGAGCTAAAGGTTGTCATCAGCTTAACACTCTTTCTTCCTTACAAAGAAGCAAGCTAAAATCCCAGGGTCCTCCTCAGCTCGCGCCTGTTATCCAGTTTCCTCGCAAACACTGTCACATAGTAGTAGAGTTTCCTTGCCTTCTCACTTCACCTTCCCCACCCCCTGTATGGGAACAACCTCTTCTCTTCCCTCCTCTCGACTACAGTTCTACCAGTCCCCTCTTGACTTGCGCATCAGTAGAACGGGAAGGGCTGCAGTTTCTGCAATGCTTCTGAGGGTGGTCACAGATAATTACAGCTGTCAAGAGGCTGATGTAGCGACGCACAGGGAGCTCCAGAGGGTTATTATGCACATTCGACGCAGTGGGGTCCAAAGGAGTTCCTCGCGTTGCCTTTGCGCCTGTCATGTACACACACGCTCTGAACCACCCCAGACGCGGTGTGCCAGACAGCAGCAGCCGCAGCAGCAGTGGGAAAGTCGAAGGAAGAGGCAAAGAAGGGTACGCTTTACAAAACGTAGGCAGTGGTTGTGGTGGTGACAGGGAAACCTTGATGTGTAAGCTACCGGTACGTGCTCATGAAAGCAGTGCTCTTATTGGCAGCACCATAAGCACCTCTTGGTGAGTGGAATGTAAGAGAGGACGGCACTTTTATGTTTGTCTGCTTCTCCTTTGAACTCGTAGGTTAAGGAACTTGTATTTGCAAGCACCAATTTTAAGAATTCTCTTTGCATTGAGCTTGGAAACATATAGAAGAACTGTATGAGATCAGATGTTTGCTCTAAGAACACATATTGGGGTACATGTGCAGTTTATGCACAATTATTTATGGGTAGACGCAGCACATAAGCAGCAGTAAGCTAGGCAAAGCAGAGAATTGGCATTAAAGTATTTGTAGATCACGGTGACTTTTACAGCGACCTTGCATTTGGCGCAATTTATTTCTTTTGCAGATTTCTCCCCTCAATCTTGCTCACCCAATGTTTTAAAATCATGAAAAACATTTTCATGAAGAGAACCTATGCTTCATAAAACTTGATGCAACATTCTAAAAACCGCACAATGACCACAAATTCATAAAGTTTTGACTAATTTGGAAAAGGTTGCCGGTATGAATATGCTTGCACTGGAATATTTCGTTCCCACCATTACTGCATTACAAGGTCTATTTGATTCAGCCAAGTTTCTCTGCAACTATCCATGATGCATTACTTAACGAACCTACAGTTGTTAAGTGTAGTGAGGACGCTTGACTTTCACATTTTCTGTAATCCGGCTTCCCCACACAGTGTGTGGTGCTGCTAGTCAGTAGTTACACAGTAGTATGAAAGATGGCACGAATGTTCTTTAGCTAATGCCACTTGAAAGCGGGGACACTTGGGCACAAACAGATCTAGCTTCCTCTTCATTGGGTGCTTTGTCCCAAGAGTAAATGTCAGACCCCCAAGAGTAAATGTCAGACTTCCCAGTGTCGAAAGAGCATTTGGCAGACTGCTCGGATTTGAAGTGGTAGAGTTACTACGGAGGTGCATGAGGTAGCTCAACTTTGTGATGAAATCTCAACTTTAATGAATTAACTATAGCCATCAACAGCTTTAAAGGGCCCCTCACCAGGTCTGGCCATCTTGAGCTGACAAGCGCAGAGCATACAATGCGCGCTAACAATTGTGTTTGCAAAGAATTACATCGCTACGCACCACGGAAAGGGCTGAAATTTCAATCCGAATGACGTTTTTCTTTCCCTCACGGCGATCGCGCTCCAAGCCGGATTGTGACTTACTCGTGTCTCTGTGCCTAGGTATTCGTGTCCGCACTGTGACGTTGCTCGTGGTGACATGTGACTTCGAGAACTATTCAAGGCAACATCTGTTATTTGTGTAATATGTTGCTTGAATAGACAATTTAAAGCACAGAGAAATAATAAAACACACAAACCGAATGTTTCAAGTTTTTGTTATACTTCGCACCACAGCAAGAGAGATATACCTCCGTTTCGTCTTCTTGTTCCCACGTCGTGCAGTCACTCGCGCGGACACCGAAACTATGTCATTTTCTACCATGTTCGAGTGCAGGATCATGCTCTGTGATCCGCTTGTGTCTGCCTCAGTATTCGTGTAGCACGGAATTATACTGCTAGTCAGATGTCCTCGTGCACAGCGTGCAAAACTGTGCACTGCACGAAAAGAGACAATCACAACAGCTCGAGGGCGCCGCAAAAAGCAAGGAGAAAAAACCCGAAGGCGGGGCTTGTGATGTATGCATCACGCGATCCTCGAGGTCCGGTATGGGAGAACTCAGGGAAGGAATTTCGCTTGCGGAGGCTAGATGGGGCGAGTGGAGAGTGTCTCACTTGGCAGTGGAGCTTGCTGCCTGAAATCATGGGTTCACGGCACTGAAATATTTCTATCTTGGCTGTTAATGAGCCGATTTGAAAAATTTTTGCGGCAGAACGATCCCCCTAGAGGACACGCAACAGCTTCCAGCATATAACTAAAATTTGCTATGGGGCCTTGTGAGGGGCCATTTAAAAGGACGCTAAAGAGAAACGTTAATCAGTCAAGGCTGACAAAGCATTTTTTTCAACTCTTCTCTTTTTGTTGATTTTGCAGTAATAGGTCGATTATTAGACGAGAGAAAGAATGTCAGTTTTTTTTTTTTAATTTCAAGATGAAACCCAAATGCCTGTACATAGTGTGACGTTACAGATTTCAAAGTATGTTTCGTATCTGAGCCGTCGCAGCTCAGTCAACTTTTTTTAAATGTGCTAACTTCTATTTCTTTTTCTTCTAGCATAGAATGTAGACCATCTTTACCAATCAAAAACTAACTAGTCCCGAAAAAACACTGTCAAAATTCATGATGTCACGATGACCCAGTGTAGCAATTTCCACGGCGACCCCCGGTCTTTCGTTCTTGTGCCTTTCCTGGATTACCAAGCCCTGTCCCACGACAAGAGTGGCATTTTTGGTGATTCAGAAGTAAAATTTACTAATGTAATTCAAATTATCTTCCTCTTCAGCATCCCTTTGGGAAGCCTGCATCATACACTGCTGTAAACGTAAACCAGCTGTTATAACCAAGTCTTGAGACGAGCCCCGTGCAGTGCTGCTCACCATCGGAGATGAGTTCCCTGAGGCGCAGCACGAGGCTCCGGAGACGCCCCGGGAATCCGGGGTCGCGCAGGTCCCCCTCACAGGTCAATACTGTGGTGGCTAGGTCCTGGCCTTCCCCTTCCTCCATATCTGCACAACAGCAAGCAACAGAGGCCAAGCCATTGAGCACAAGCCACTCAAAGACACGGCTTAGGCACATTTCGAGTGTAATGTTTCCACAGGCCAACTGCAAAAAATTTTTGGCCCACGAGAGAGAGAGAGAGAGAGAGAGAGAGAGAGAGAGAGAGAGAGAGAGAGAGAGAAATTGCAGTCTGGGGTTTTAAGTACCAAGGCCAGGGTCCGATTATGAGGCCCACCGTAGTGTGAGGCCACCTTAACACCCAGGGTTCTTTTATGTGTACCTAAATTTAAACACATGGTCATTTTTTTTTTTGCATTTTGCCCCATCTAAATGCAACCGCCGCAACTTCTGAGCTCAGCAGCCTGCCATAGCCACTGCGCTACTGCTGTGAGTAAATTGGCTGAAAATTATTGTGCTCTAAGTAATCTCGGCAGAACCACAGGGCTGCCAATCGTCTAGGTCTTCAATTACCACACCTTACATAGCAGGTAACACAGGCACTTGCAGTAAGCAGGTATGATGCACATCCCAGGACCATGTGCACGTGGTGGTCTCACGGTCACACCTGCAAGCCCAGATGAGTGCTGGTTCTGAACACTCCAGATTGCGCATCCATATCATCTCCATCGAGCGAAAACGGTGGTGTATTTTTGCGTTTCGGAATTGAAAACAAATTCTTGCTCACTTTTCCCCTATTAACTCGGTCTTTTATTTAAAACTTAAAATTTTGCAGCATTCCACACAGTCCAAAATTTCATAGCAGTTCACCCTCAATCTCGCGATCGGTGGCGAAATGTCACAGCCACAGTGTGCCATAAACGTTACCACAGGAAACAGTGGTGCTCGTGCCACCAGCAAACATATTGCAGTGCCGATTTTCTGATGCCATCTTTCTCAACTCGGATGTCATGAGGAAACATCTGTTCACATGTTCCCCAAACTATTCTGAAAAATTGACCTTTACTTCCAAAACATATTCAATAAAGGTCTCCCTCGCAATGTAACCAGTACCACACCTTAGGTCATGCATATTATATGGGCATCGTAATAATTTATCGTGTTGTCCCAATAATTATTGTTTGTGACCATTTAATCCCTGTGAATTTTCAACAGTGTGAAGTGACAAAGGATAGGATGAGAAGGAAACACACACAGACACGGGCACTTTGTAATCTTGTTCCCTATGTTTTTTTCCCCCCCAAATTGAAATATTTTCTCAGTAAACTGGTAGAATGTCACAACAATGTTTGGCAGATTCTAGGCGATTCTTGAAAGTTGTTTTTAAAAATTTTTAAAGAAAAAGAAATGCCACCGCAAGCTAGAGCAGTACCTTTCGTGTCTATGACTTGACCTGCCAGCCTCAAATTTGTGAGGTTTTTCCTGAATAAACCAGAATTTTTAAAGGGCTCTTATTGTGCAAAGAACATTTCACTACAAAATTTGACTCCAGTATTTTCAAGTATTCGTTCGAATACACAATTATTGCGGACTGTTACGGGACAAACATTCCTGCAAAGATGAGCCTAGTCGGTATTTACTACTGCCCTTGTCGTTTGTGTTTCTCTCACTGTTCTTGTCTTTCCTTGGCGGCAAATTCTTTCGAATGTTGGCGGATGGCTGGCCAGTGCCTAACACTCACTGTTGATCCAGCTCATCTGTAAATACTTGGCCACTGAAATTTCGTTCCTGGAGAGAGAGTACATTTTCTGCTACAGCAACTAGAAACCGGTTGACAATATACATCAAATTGCGGGGCTTAACGTCCCATACCAACATACAGGCTGCAGGCTATGAGGGATGCTGCAGTGGGGCATCAAGGGTTAATTCTGACCACCTTGGGTTCTTGTATATGTACCTAAATTGGACGAGCGTTTCTGCATTCTTCCAACCTCGTGAGAACGTAGTGGTGGTCGGAAATCGAGCTTGGGACCAGCATTGCCATTTTAGCACATCTGTCTCTAAATTTAGTGACTTTTATGATAGTTTAATAACATGTTTTCCATTTGGCAACTGAAAACTTCCTTTAAAGCCATGTGACAGAAATATCCGGGACACTTTGTGCCTTTGAAGTTAAGAATACTGCTTCGAAAATGGGTTTTGAAACCCACTTTGTTATTCAAAAGCAACAGGTAGGCTGCGAAAATTGGCTGTATGATGTATGGATTCTGCGAAGGTGATGAAGCAGCGGTGGTCTCTACACGTGCGGGCCGTATGCTTCGGTTAATTATGCAGAAGGAAATGAATTCACGTTTCACTGACAAAATGGGTTCTTAATTCTTTATAAAACCTGTTACAATGTGTCTTGATGATGTGGGTGCTGCTGTTTCACAAAATATGTTCGATTAGTGGATGTTCGTGATTGTAGGAGTAAATGAAACTACCAAAGCCTATTGTAACGAATTTCCAGGTGAGATTGAGAAAGCAGCAAGTCATGATAAAACAGATCAGCTGCAGAAAGGTGTACATATTGGAGTCTGAAAACACCATTGTGTTTTTCGTGGCTTTCAAACGAAACAATACTGCATGGAGCTTCCAGATGGATCAAGGGGCGGCAGTGTATGTGCTTGACTGTGTAAAAATCATGTAACTGTCCTCACCGTAATCAGGTAATTGTTCATCAAGCGGGCATCACAGCATTAATTCTCCATACATAAGAACAAAAAGAAAAACTAGAAATTTGGAGGCATAATGTGGAATAAGTGCATTTTTTTTCTGTTAGCCAAATCAGGTTACCCACATTCTTTTGAACAGTACTGACCTTGCAACTTTACAATCTGAAAGTGAACGCACCATTTTCGCTGTCATCAGTTGCTGTTTTGTAAATATGTTACTAAAGTAAAATCCCTCTAGGCTCAGCTGGTAATTTCACTGTTTCTTTCTCGCATGTGTGGACATTACACAAATACAAAGCATTTCTGCAGATGTGTTACCCTGTTTTAGTCTATAACATAATGTTTAAAAAGGCCTACATTATTTAACATATACTCAACACTTTAAGCAACAGTTTTAGTGACCTTTAAGCAATATTTAGCAAACATTTTGGGACTTCTTTATGTAAGTTTAGCCACATGCTAAAAAAAAAAAAATGCTAGCACTGCGCATGATCTCGTGCACAGCAAACAGAATGGCACCACAGCAGGTAATCTGGATGCCAAGGGGTAGTGGTTATGGAGAAGATATGTGGAGTTTGTTGTTGCAATTTGTCACCTAAATGCTGACCGAGCATGTGCCGTGACTGTCACTTGCGAGGCTGCTCAGTTATGTTCGCTGGCTTCCCCAAAATCTTTGCGCATGATCCACTGGGCTTCCCAGGAGCACCTGATCGCGTGTTGCCCCTTCATTTTACCATTTTAATTTTCATGACCACACCTTCAAACTGCTGACTCATATGGCTGTGGTCCAATTACCCCCTTTCACCAATTGGCAATGTCACTTTGCCACACTGCTCAGCTAATGCTGGCTTTGTTTATTACAAGAGAAGTGTGAAGCATACAACCTTGAACTTGATGGTGACACGCCGTATATGAATATTCCTTCAGTGCCTGCTTTTTCCAATTGTACAAAACTATTAACTTGCCCAGCTTCTTGTGTTACTGGAGTGTTCTAGCGTGTCGCTTCTCGCATCGGTGTCTGCAACACCAAGCCAGCCTTGTGCGTCAAGCGAATGCGTGATGCGGCTTGAATAGCAAATACAAAGATGACAGGAGGCTGATGTAGTCCGCAACCGTATGCTAAAGCTCCTTAATCAAATCTTGCGAAGATCATTAGCTGAGCATGATTTGAAAATTGGTTTACAGGACACAATTTATTTTCTGCATGTGAAAATGCTTGCTAGCATTACAAGGCGTATGCTTAATTATTTGCCATTTCTTCATTATTATTTACCCTTATTATCATCTTTATGGCTAGCTCCTGGCAGTTGTCTACAAGCGCTATCTGCTAAAGGAAAGGACGGGTTTGCTTAGAACATACTGTTCAATCCTCAGGCATTGTCATAAATAATTCAATTAATTTTTCAGTACAAAACAAATCAATAGAAAAGATCAGGCTTTTATTTGAATAAGGTGTGACAATGTTGTGCACGCCAGGCAAGTGTTTCCATATGTGAAATTAATATAAAAACGTCCCTTTGACAGGCTTCCACACCTGCGTGTGTGATATCGCACTGTTCACAAATTCCAGAAAAAAAAAAAGGAAGAAAGAAAAACAGTTTAGATGTTTTTGTTTTTGTGTGTGCATATTAATTTTTGACGCTGAGAACACAGTCCCATATGAAGTATGCTGAAAAAACAAATACTGTGGGTCTTGTGAAAAATGTCTGAAATTAGCACGAATCTAACATGAATCGCACAAGAAAAATTTTTCCATATATGTGTGCAGCGATTTTCTGGTATTTTTTTATATATTCGACCCAGGCCCAACTTCATAACGAAAGGACACACTTTTTTTCAGCCGTGCGCTAGCAATTTGGAACTGAAAGATTTTATTATGCAGGCTTTCTGCAGTTACAATGTAAACAGTACGCCTGATGTCTGTCTACAAGCACAATCCATTTAAAAGGAAAAAGAGGATGGGGGCAGGGTTTGCTTACAATATACTGTTTAATCCTTAGGCACTGTCATAAATGGTGATGGCAGAGATAGTTCTGGGCCATGGCACTAAAAAAAGAAAGAAATTTGACTCTTTCAGATGTCTGGGCATGCATGCGAGAGGAATAAAAGAAAGTACTGAGCTGAGATCATCGGCCTCCTGTGAAACACAGATAAGTTGCTCCTTACACATGCAAAACAGAGAATTATAAATTTTACAAAAGCGAAGAATGTTACAATTTTTAGTGACATGGTGACCTTGTAAAGTGTGTGACGACATCACTTTGTGTGAACTACCAAGAGCATTTCTTTGTAGTAAGAAAAACCAACCAAGGGGAGTGTTTTTTTTTTTTGTTTCTAGCTAAAACCACACAAAGCCAACAGACAAACAATGTTAGTGAAAGTATAGGGGAAATTAACTGTTCTTTTGAATTAAAATCTATTAATGATAACAAAAAGGGAAATAGAATGTGGATGACAACCTGCCACAGGTAGAGGCTGAACAACAACTCACATCTTGTGCATTCTGTGTGCAACATTCTACTGCTGAGCAACTGTGGTGGCTGCCCTTCCGCACCTATTTTCTTGGTTGTTTGTGCGTGCACTAGATCTTGCTTTGAGAGCATTCACAGTGCCACTCGTGGCCAAGGTGGTGAATATGGGACATCCTTTCAGGTCTCATACATCATGTCATCAAGGTCCACCAGAGTTGAGACCCTTACTACGCGATCAGCGAGAGGAATAAGGGGCTCTATATTTATTATAAGTATGGTGATGCAACAGTATATGTAAAAGTTTCAACGAATAAACCTGAACGCAACTGATGTGCCCCTAGGAAGGGCAAATCAGACCAAGAGAGCTCGAGATGGCAGTGGCAAACGAAAATATGAACGTGCGTGACTTCCACAAAATTGATCCTGCCAGAAGAGAAACATGCACAAATGGTCCAAGCTTCCCAGTGGCAGAACTAAAATAAGTGATTAGAAAGCCCAGATGCTCTTCGGGCATCTTTGCATGTGGCTGATTTAACAAAATTTGACAATATTTAGAATATACAGAATGTGCTACAAGACGAACGATAATTTAAAGGGACACTAAAGGTTACCAGAAACTCAAGTTAAAGTGGTAGAGCAATGTTCTAGAACGTCTAAGGCGTCAATATAATCGCGAACAGAGCTTTAGTAACCGAGAAATTGAGGTAAATGCATGACACGATTTGAGACCCCCCAGCGACATTCCGGTACTAGCCCGATGACGAAAGGACTCCTCATAATTTGTGTTACTAATACTCAACTATTCGTATTAAAAATATCATTTCATTCGATTATAAGACGGAAAAAAATGCTACTTGTCTACGTCTATTCGATTCTAAGAAAAAATAACATTTTGACGTTACCCTTCAGTAATATGGGTGTTCGAAAGGTTTCGTTTTCGCTCGACTCTGCGCCGCGCACGCTTTGGAGTTTCAGTAGTTTCGTTATCGCGTCGTGCTGTGAGGGTTCTGCTGGCTCGCGAAACTTTCATTTGGAACAAGCAGCGAGAATGCCACGTCCATATGATGTCGTGGGAAGCCCTCGTTGCTTTCCCGCTCCGGAGAGCCGGTGTCGAGGCCGCCGTCGTAGTACGCAACGACGCCGGCAGTGCGAGCCCTCAGCAGCAGGTCGCGCTCGTCGGTGCTCAAATCGCTCAAATCAAAGTTGAGCCCACCATCGCGAGCCAATCTGTCGGTGTCAGGGTCTATTGCGACGAGCGTCGAAGTTAGCGTCATAGAATGAAGTACCAGCTTATGGGCGTCTTGCGCTGGAGTTTGAGGTATAGTAGCGGCGCCTGGTGGCGGTGCGGGAAACGACATCTGGGTCGTGCCAGCTTGGGTCGTATTGAGCCCTGGCTGTGGCGAAGCACGTTTCTAGGCCGAGTTTTGCGTCGATTCGCACATTTTTATGCCCTGTTGCGAGTGCGAAAAGGCTCGTCGCTTCTCATAGACCACGCCGACCACGCTGCGAGTGCGCCGTGGGACGTAATGTGGGACGTAATTCGTTTCTCCTTCCGCTAGTCACCATACTCCCGCTTTCGCTCTGCTGTCGGCTCTGTCTTGGCTCTGTTTCTGACCGCGCGTTCGCGTTTTGCGCAGAAAAGCCGTAGCGCCGTCTGCGGACGCCGTTCTACTCACCGATGGCGCAACGTCACTATGAGACCATGATGTCAGTACTCCTCGATCGGAGGGCGGGCGATTTGAACTGCGCTAGAGGTACGCGGATGCTTCAGAACGCATTTTCTCTTAAAATAAGTCTCTCCTTGGCACGAAACAAGCGTTTCGAGGTTTCTGTGATGGTATTTCAACAGTCCACGTTGACTTAATAGTAACCTTTAGTGTCCCTTTAAAATGATCGACGAAGGTCATACAGGAACTGTGTCAAGAAGCATACTGGCTGCTTCTACCAGGAAGCTTACGGTTTATTGCTTCCTGCCTTATAGCATACAGTGCAGCTTTTACTGTTAAAGTAGACAGCCTCCTGGCAATAAAACCAAAATAACTCGAGCACCCTTGTGTTATCGAGAGAGAGAAAAATGGCTGAGAGGACACATCAGACTGACATGCACGTGTTAAAAAATAGTCTGCATGCCTTTATACCCTGCTGTAGTGGTAACAGGTAGATAAATACAACACTTGCAGAGAACTTTCTGTGGCAATGAAAGGAAAGCTACGGAGGAGGCAAAGTGCACGTGTGACAGAGCTCCTGAATACAATCCCACCTTCGCATTTGTTTAAGCTGGAGGAATAGAAAACAGAAATAACTTAGTTAGCACAGCACTTATATTAAAATATGACCCAAAATACACAACCCAGCATTATAGTTCAATTTTATCCCCCCACCCCCCTTACGTTTTGGCAAATGCGGAACGGTCACAAATGTCAAGCTAAACACTGAGTCAGCATCTATCAGCTCTGAGAAACTGAAGCACAAGGTGCTGTAAAACACTGCCGGACTACTCGGAGCAGCAGCATGAGTTAAGAATTTCCGCCACTGTACCTATTTCCTTCATCACCACAGAAAGTTGTCAAAGAGTACTACTGGCCGTTCCCTGACCAGAACAGGCTCAAATCAATTACAGTACTCAATATAGCAATGCATGGAGGCCTTATTTATGTAAGGCTGTAGTCATTAAGCATATTAGTGATGAAGGAACTAATGTGCTTCGGCCATAGATTCAGGTCAACCCCAGTGACTGCCAAGTAGCGGCAGAAGATGCATAGTCAAGTGGAAATTTCGAAACATGGTTTTCATCTAAAACAGCAAGTGATACCAGCTTTAGCAACAAGGGACAAGTTCTTGAACGGTGCCTTTCGGAGATATCAATTTCAGTGTGTGCCGATTGGATGGTTGGAAAAAACCACTCGAATCATACAACACGCTGCGTACCATGTCATGCGAAAGTGATCAATAATATGCCCCCACCTGTCCAACTGGCCTGCATGATGAGAAGATTCATCGGCTACAGTTTACATGAAAATTATGTCCTTGTGCATAAAGACACCCAGTAGAAAGCAGCTGGGAAATCACACCCCAGTTATGAGCTCCAGCAATTGTTCCGAGTGCACAATGAAAGCGTTTTCTCCAATTCAGCCAGCTTTGAATTCATTAATCAGACATATTACTACAGAAGTGTTTTAATTCCATTATTAGGCTCAAATTTTGGGAGCAAAATATACTCACAACTGTGCACTGGAAGCAGCGTGGTCTCATGTGCATATTTTAACCCCACAGTTCGTTCTACTGAAGGTACCGTGTCAGCATTGCAATAGCAAAACACACACAATGGGGCTGTGCTAGAAATTTCCAGGTGCAAACTAGATACGCAATATCAATTTTAGAGCTCTGCGAGCCTGTTGGCTGCAGTTTTTTGCATTGCCATATTTTCTGGTAACTTGACACTTATGCATGCCCCGATCCTTCTATCACATTTGTCATATATTTATCTTTTTTCAGCCATCTAATACCTACTTGGGTCATTTACTTCACCTGTTTTTTTGCCCTCATTGCATTTTCTGCGAATTTGTTATCACCCTTACTCAACGTCTCTTAATGGGCCTGTAAGCTATGATAAAAAAAAATATATATATGAAACTGCAAGTCATGCTTTCAATTCCCTAGTGTAGGGTGGAAATGAAGCTTTTTGTACTTCTCAGGCCCTGGTTGTATTTCAATGATACTAGATATCTGTGTTCAGCACACTTGAAAACTACTACTGTAGCCACTGGCATCACATTATCACTAGCATCTTCACTCAGACTTTTGCTGTATTTCACTTTAGGCAACAAAACCAGCTCACGTCTTTAAAGCTGACCTGGTACAAACTTGGGACTCGACAAATGCCGTGTTGTGCATATGGTAAATCTGGAAGTCTGGTTATCTCTCTGCACATGGTCAAAGATGGGCAGTAGTAAGATTGTTACAGCCTTATTAGATTAAAAAAAAAAAGTATTGGTTCCCATGGCTGGGCAAAATCAGCCTATGTTTTGCTAGAACCAACTGTATGCGCAAATTTGTTTTTCAAGCATGACAGCAGTAAATTGACAGATGCGGTTTCACACTTGCACAACATTCTTGAGGCAGCACTAAGGCTAGTCCTTCAATAAGATCTTATAGGTCAAGCAGGCCTTTGTGTCAAATATTGTGGTCCAATAAAAAACATCCGAGTCTGCTGTGTTTTGCAAATAATTAGCAAAGTAAAAAGCAGCTGTCATGTACATCATCCTATAGCAAAGCAATAAGCACTGCCACATAATAAAGCAGGAAGCAACTTTTCCTGCGGGTGTCACAAGGTTCAACGTAGAAATGTCTGGCAGAGTCGCACAACAATGTAAAACTGCGGGTTTATTCAGCTGCACGATCAGCTCTAAGAACTCGGGCGAATTTACTGACGAAGTAGAAAGAGAGAAAAAAAAAAACTGCGTTTGCATTGCACTTGTGCGACTTCCGGTTTCATGCGGGGATTGACCACACCACCTCCACGAAATCTGACAACATCGACGTCTCGACATCACAAATTAAAATTATGGGGTTCAATAGAGCAGCGACAGCTAGGTTACAAGCGGGCCTTCCGCAAAGCTGCCCTCGACCGCGTTGAAAGCTCGATGCAGGAGCGAGAAGAAAAAAAAATAACGCGATGTCAGCTATTGAACAAGCACCCCGATCGGCACGAAAATTACGGGACAGGGGCGCATCGGCACTCTTCGACTAAACGGCGATCCAAGGTGGAGGAAAGACGGGCACGCTCACAAGCTGGCTCGCCCGGGTTATTAATTCGGGCTGAGTGGGCGTGCCTGAGTGTCGGGCAACGCCGTGGATCCAAGAAGCCGAAGGCACGACGCAAAACAAAGCATCGCCCGACTTCCGCCTTCCCTGCGCCTTTCCTCTCGTTTTCTGTTTAAAAGACAGTGCGGTTGGCGCAGATGTCCGCCGAGACATTGCCTCAAGGACCCCCCTACTGCCCCCCCCCCCTCCCGCCCGCCTTCCAAAGCGCCATCCATGCGACATGCACCGAGGCGGGCCACGCTGGAACCACGCACGCATCGCGCCGACAGGCATTTCCGCACTCGAGATGGAGACGATCTTTCTCGAGACACGGACCCGTTCCCGTACTAGCAGCCGACACTCGATGCGCGAAATGACCTGCGCGGCTCCTTACTGCGAGGAGACCGGAGAATTCGGCGGAGCTGCCGCCGCAGGCACGAGCTCGCAACGCCGCAAACGCAGGGCAAATGTCCTCACGTCGGGTCGGGCCGGCCGAGCAATGCCGCGCGCGGACCCGGCCGCGCACGGCGACGCGCAGTTGCGGCGGCCCGAAAAGCGAGCGGCGGGCTAGCGTCCGTCGGAGTCGGACTGACGTCCGCTCGCCGGTCGCGTGCGTCCCGGGGCGCGAGCATGCCGCCCGAACTCGAGGGTGGGCCGGGCGGCCGCAGTCGAGAGCGGCAATCAAACGAAGCGGCGGCCGCACGTCGGGACGCTAGGACTAGTAGGGAAGTAGGCCTAACGCCGTCCCGTCGTGTCGCTCAAAATCGATGGGGGTCCCGTAGCGCGTACTGCCTTGCCCCGGCAGCGCGGGCGGCAGCCGGGCTTGCGCACGGGGCTCGTTGCGAAGGGCTTGGCAACAGACGGGAAAACACTCGGACGCAGAGACGCGCACGCTGAGACAGTTCTGTGGCACGCATCGCAAGCGAAGCGCCAGCTCCGACGAGCGAGTTAACAAGCGTCGCGGCTCGCCTTCTGCACCGAGCTGCTATCGGTTACACGGCGAAGGACGCGGAAGAAATGCACATTTCTCGGCGCAACGCGACGCAAAATGGGTGCGGCGACGTTGTTGCCGCGATTCCGCTGCCCGGTTTGTCTTGTCCGGCGCGTTAATCGCAGCGATCACTAGTTTTGGTTGCTGAAGGTTACCGAACAGATGAGCCGTGCAGATCAGCCACACATCCGAGCCGCGATCACTCCGCGCGGCGTCACGACATTGGACGGCATGCCATGCTGGGACCGGGATCGCTGCACGCAGGCGTCCCTCGAGCGCTCGTCAACGACGCGCCAGGCATTGGCAGCGTTTTGCGAGCGTTTTCGCTCGCGATACGGGATAAAAATCGGGCTCTAGCTAAGCCTAACAGTGCCTAGGCTTCTGCGGTCTCCCGTCCAGCCAACGCAACAAACAGGAGGAGGGGGGGAGTGGAACTGATTCGAAGTTGCCCTGCCGAACACAGCTTATTCGCACCATTCAGAGGTGAACCGCGGCTAAAAACGCTGCTCGCTGTGTACTGTATCCATCGGACTCGAAGGCAATGACGTATCGAAACTGTTTCGTCGACGCAGGGGACAATTTTCAAAAGGCTCAAATGGGTCGATCGCAAAAATCGTCTGAACACCCGTGGATCTCGGCGGTGATCAGCCCTTTCGCAGCGTCGTAGCGGCCGAAAAAGTGGTCTGTGCAAAACCTCAGTCCTAACCGATTCGACATGCAAGCAAAAGAAACGTCAACTCACCTGCTTGAGATATTTTTTCGAGCATAATTTTATCCCCGTGATGTGCGCCATGGAACAATAACAGAATCCGCCATTTGCAATGACCCCAGTGCGCATGCGTTATTTAATCAGCGGGAATCATGGGAACGTTCCGATTCAGGCACCGCTTGGCGTCCGCTGCGCGTGTTGGGAACTCGTGTTTTGGGCGTAGTCGTTCTTGAAAACGTACGTGGTTTTTGCGATGTCCGTTCAAAATGCGGCGGAACTGTGTCAACTCGCTAGTACGTTAAATTTTTTTATTCAGAACGTTCCGTACAACCATTTTTGCGGCGTCGACAACGTACTCTTCACTCTCCACCGGCGCTGCTTTCAGTGTTCGCTTGTGTTGCAACAACCTTTCAGCGTGCGCAAACGCGACCAGCTGTGAATGTGTTGCGTGGAGCCTCAAAAAACAGGATCCATGTTTGTTTCGCGTGAACTAGTTGCAGTTCGAGCATCACGTTTTGTTTATGTGTGTGCGCATGGTTCCGTGCGCGCTGTACTTCATGGCATTTGTGCGACCCGCCAAGTTGTTATATGTCTAATATCGTTCGTGGCCTGTGGCGTGCACTGGTTGAAGAGCGTGGCGTTGTCCACTTCCGCTAACAATTATTCTGTCGGTGAAGCATTTCTTTTGCAGGTAACTTTGTCACAGGCAAGTGAAACCTGCGTTGCGAATTTTTGCTTTTAGTCTGTGCGTTATAGGTGCTTCGTTCACGTCAGAGGCTGGAGGATTTTGTTTTTCTTCATAGGTTGTAATGACTGTGATTCGTTGCCTAGCAATGCAGGGCTCATTGTCACATTGATCGTGTACCTTATAATAAAGAGGCGTTAGCGCGCGATTATTTTCGCGTTTGATCAGACATTTCTTTTTGGTATGGCAGCGGTTTGCTGTACGTTGCGTTGGCTGTGCGCTTTTGAACAGTACGTCTAGCTGCGCTTGTCATTCTATTCATATATCATTCATTACTTGCATATAAGCTGCAAGTTATGAGTGCCGTTTCAAAGTAATAATGCAGCGCAGTAAATGAAAGCTGCAAATCGTGTTCCGGTGTTCGTAACCGAGCAGACGACGCGGAGGGACACGTGCGCGAGAGCGTTCCCGATTGGCTGACGCTGGTTGTTTCGCTCCAGGGCGTCGTTTTGAATTTCCAGCCCTACTGCCCTACAGCCAGGGGCCGTATTTTGCAACGACTCTTTCTGGTCTATTCTATTTAATCATTTGTCGCAACCGCTATCCGATCCCAGAGACAACGGCGACGCCGTGCGTTCCAGTGACAGAGGGCGTAAAAAAAAAAAAAAATGTCAGATATCGTTGGGGTAGCTTTTCTTTGGCTCGAATGAACCTGCTACGAGACGAAGTGTACAACTGTTTGCAATTTTTGCGCTAATCTCACAGAGCGAAACTTCATTATTCTTGGCCTGAAGAACGATGCAAGCGCGGTGCACCCCCCCCCCCCCAACCTTGACAAACCTGAAGCTTCTGTCTGCTAGGCATTGTTCGTCGCGTTAGCGGAGTAGCTGCGGGTCACCTCCAAATGGACAATAGTCATGCAGCATGCTTGCGGAAACCCTACCACGCTTTTCCTGCAGAGTTGTCGCTCGGTGCTCTTTATTACTTTTCATAGACGCTGTTTGGTTAGTGTTGTTGAAGCCTCTGGGTAGATAAGTCCAGAAAGTGTACCTCCTGTATCATCCAGAAAGGAAAATAAAATTTTAACAAACGCTACCTATTTTCGCTTCTGCATGTTTCTGACCTGTCTACTGTCTCAACAGCGACTTTCAGTATTAACAAGGCAAAAACAGGCCGAAAACGTTTAATCAATGCAAAAGTTGCCCGTTACATCAGCCATGTGTAACAGTGAGGGTCGTCACGAGGTAAGACTGTACACAAGTTTGTTGTAGAGGATTTCTTTGGCAGCACATTATTCACGGCAACAGGTGTCGCATATTTTGCTGCAATCACCAATGAGATTTAATCAACTAGAATTCACAAATTAGCAAAAGTAATGGCTTTAGCACGCGCATACTTCTGCAATTAAAACAGGCAAGTGCTCAAGGCATGTCTGCCTAAATAGCTATCCTGATACAAGCATCAATTTTGGAGATGTTTTTACAAACGTCTCCTGCAAAACATTATCCTAGGCGTTTTGTACTGTACTGCATAAAAACGGCTTTTAAAGCGAAGTTTTCTTTGCAGATACTCCCAACCTTTTGTGACCATGGCCGAGTTCTGCCATCTGGCTGAATGGCTCACACTTAATTTTATTGCAAACTAACTAGTGGGATAGAACCCCCAGCTGTGCGGATTCAATGTTCTTGTTCCCCAATGTCCTGACCATTACACCACAATTGCACATATACTTCTATTGTGCTAAAGCAAACTAGCTTCGAGACGACTGTCACGTTGCACAGCAAGGCTGCACAAGAGACGCAGGAATGAAATGGGCAAATTCATAGCAATTTGATTAACTGCTTCACATAGAGTCCAAGATGCGTGTTGGACCTGCACAAGTTTTTTTTTTTTTAACGAAGTTATATATGGGAATGAATTTTGAAAATTTCCAAGCATTCCTGTTTCAGGAGGGTAGGTTATCTCAAAATTGATGCTTTCCTCAGGATTTCTGGCAAATGTCTTTCTTGAAGGTGGTTCATTCAACAAGATCACACAATGGTTTATTCTGCACATCTTTGCAATACTTTCACGTTCTGCTCCAGGCAATGTTCTAGAAAACAAATGGAAGGAATCCACGCAAAATGTAAACAGCAGGCCTCCTTGTCTTTGGCCCTCCAGCAGCACTTTGAGGAACTTGCACTGGGGGCCATTAAACACATCGACCATGAATGACTGAAGCTGCTGGCTTGCAATAAACTCCAAACAGTGGAACAAACCTTGCAGCAACTGCCTACACAAATTAATCCGTTGGCAATCCGTTTCACCCAAATGAATGAATGTTCACGCGCTGGCGGCTTCTGCACGTTTCATCGCCCCTGGAAGGTGCTGCAACCCTTTTCTTGTCACGCCGGTACCCACACTCTATGAGTGTTGCTCACAGTAACAGCAAATGATCGCACGAAATGTTGTTGGGAGACAACTGCTTCCAGTCCACCATTCACGCACAGATGATGATCTCAGGCCACTGGTCGTGATTGCAGGGTCCTTATCCTGTGCTACACACAAAACTAAACAAGTGTTCCTAACTAGCCACAGTTCCATCCCTCCAGTTTGCCCCCAACATGCTCGATCTTTTTTTTTTTGCTGGGGATGCTCAATGTGCCGACTGAATTCTTCTCGGTGCTGTCTCTCCGGACTCTGAAAGTACTCAGGCAGAAGGCACAACTGCACATTACAAACATCAACAGCGCAGCCACACTCTCCTCAATATGCCATTAGTGGTGCTCAGATTATCTCGTGCTGAGGGCTGCTTGATGCGCCGCCTCCGAATGGTGCTGGTGACTGGTTGGTGCTGCCCCCCGAGCTGTAGAAGCGCTCCTTCTCCAGCAGTCGGTCGTGGCTGCGGTGCTTGTGCTTGTGCTTGTGCTTCTTGTCTTTCTTCTTCTTCTTCTTCTTGTCTTTGTGTACCTTAGAACTCACACTGACGCTGCCACCGGCGTCGTCTGCTTCGCCGCCCGTGGCAGACGATACCCCGCCAAGTGAAGTAGATGGCGTCACAGACAGTGAAAACACACCCACTGGCACCACAGGGGACGGGTAAGGGGCTGCCGGTGCGCTGACATCAGCGTGAACTGCTTGTGGCTGTGAAATTTCTGGAAGCGGCGTGCCCATCTTGAACATGCTGGAATCGAAGCCTGTCGGCTGGTGGTGAGACGAGGCACCTGAGAGTGAGAAAACAGTTTTACTTATTTGCTTTCTTACAGCTGATGCACGTTGATTCAAGCTTCTAGGCACTGCACATATTTGTTCACAAGTCACCTCAATATGAACTATATACTGCTGAAACAGAATTACAATTTACACACATACAAATAGACGACTGATGCAGAGATATGCCCCTTTCAGGCACCGGTTATTCACCATTCAAAACTGACTTTCTCCAGAATCATGAAAAGTGTACAACCAGATTAGGAATTTCCGATTCTTCAGTGCATTCTGTCAATTTAGCTGAATGTATGACTCCATGCAAGAACACTATATATGCATCAGATAGGAGAACACCAATTATTTCATGTCTAGCATAGTATTTTGAAAGCACCTACCTACTTGAATAATATGCCTCATGAAAAATGTGAGAGTTAGTGAAAGAAGTCATCCCCCTACAATATGACGTACTGATGCCCAGAGCAAACGCCCAGTTGTCTACCTTTCAACCTGTTTTACTAAAATACTTTACATATACTATATTATTAAAGTTTGCAGCACAGCTATAAGCAGAATTTTTCAATATGTATGCAACACATTTTAAATGTGGTTATTTTCATTACGACTTTTGATGTACTATCGTGACATGTGGCACACGGTGCTTGAAGGATGTTACACATATGATCTGCTCTCATTCTGGACATTGTCAACTTCTGCTGTATTGTCATATTCTGTAATGGCAGCATTCTTGAGCCAACAACAGGTGCCCAGAAAGCTGCTCTCTGCTCTGATTGGCTCAAAATATCCAGATTAGTACTCCTGATCAGTTTTGCAGTGACCTGGTATGTGGCACCCTCTCATATAGCAGTTGCCTAAAGATGTGCAAGCAGCCTGAATATAAAATGTAGCCACATGTTGACTATTCCACATGCATGAATGCCCCCTTCCGCATAAGTAGCTATCTGGTGTGTACTTCTGCCTGGAAGGCCAAAAGTTTAATTGGACTGACATCCTGCTTTAAACCGAAATACCCGGAAAAGATGATTGGACAATCAGAATTTCAAACCAGTGCTGCAGAAGGGGAGTACAGATAGCAACAAAGAAGCAGAAAAGAACAGGCTATTAAAATGCTATAAATATACACACATTAAACAGTTAAATGTAATCTTTTCTAGAGATGAACAGAACTTATGCAGTTCTAGCAGGCAATGGCACCGTGGTTACATAATTTCATTAACTAATAAGTTGAATTATCAGAAATAGAAACAATTAAACACTAGGCTATAGCCAAGTAGACCAAACGTTGCACTGATTTTTTGCCTGAAGGTTACAGGGTTCTTCATTTCAGTAATTTGCTTTGAATTAAGTTAAATTTCTAATAACTTGCATTTAAATTAGGGTGAGCCTAGTGCATTTAATACCTGCAGTACTTTCTAGACATGATAGCAAGCACATATACAAGTAACTAGGAACAGTATGTATAAGTTAACTGATAGCAAAATATGCCACATGATTAAAAAAAAAAGCGACTGACAAAGGCAAGAATACCATTACGAACTAAAAAAGTTATGTGCACTGAATGCAGCACAAGTCCCGGATGAAAAAAAAAAAAAAGTGTCGTAACCTATAAAATGTGGAGAAAAGCTACAAACACGTTGATAAAGCATGTGTCACACATACAAAAGCTTAAAGTGAAGCGTACATCATCATACCTATCACATGAAAAAAAAAAAAAAATGCAGGCCACACAGAAAAAACCCATCCATCACACAAAGGTACAAAAAAAAAAAAAACCACACATTGGAAGAATGTGATGCCAGACACTAAATGTCACTGCTCAGTACATAAATCTCCATTCTTTACAGACAGAACAAAGGGGTAAATAAAAGAAGCGGAGGCGTAAGGCATATGGCTTACAATTACTACAATGCTTGCAGTACACACCACACCCTTTCTAACGACTTTACAATGATTAATGTACTAACAAATGTGCAAGGCAAATGACAGTTACCGCGAGGTCAATCCCCCCACTGCCCTTCTACCTTCTTTCCTCACTCTTTGCATGCACTGTGCTTCGACCTTCATAATGTTCGGCAGAGGCAGTCACAAGCACTTGACATTTGTGAATGGGCACTTGTGTTGAGTGCTTCGGATTGTGAACTGTCACGAAAAATGTCAGTGGCTACCTAATAATGAAGCACCTGCAACTATATATATATATATATATATATATATATATATATATATATATATATATATATATATATATATATTAACTCTATGCTCTTCCACTCATAACACCAATGAATCAACTTGCATAGTTTGGTTAATGGTTGACCTGTTTTCTTTGGTGTGAATGGTGGTTATACAATTATGGTCCAATGGCAACCCCCTGCCCCTCCCTACCTCCTCAGGTTAGACAAGGCCATATCTTTTTCTTTAAGAAAATGTACACACCTCAACGTACAGCATTAGTTTGTGTGCATTTATTAACACTATAATGAGCAGCCCCTCTATTTTCTTTGGCATTATGCGCTTCGCTTGTTTCTTGTTTTGTCATGATGGACAGTGGCAAAGCCAGGGGGGGGTGCACAGCAGGCGTGTGCCCTGTCTACCCCCCCCCTTCCCGAAATTTCTCTATTAGTGTGCGAACTGTCCAGCCCCCATCCTCCATCCCTCCCACTTCCTGTCCGTGGTCAACTGAGTGCCCTCTCGGAAAGAAATGGTGGCTGCGCCACTGACGATGGACCGTTATAAACAAACATTCAGCACGAATTAATGCATTTGGAAACATTCACCCGACAGTTGCAAGAAAAAGAAGGCAATGGTAACGTGGTGGAGCACGTTTGCAAATTAGGAAAATGGTCTAGCAAAACACACATTAAAAGAGTATTAACGTGACACTTTCATTCTATGCTCGCTACTTTCATGTCAAGAATGCTACATCATGCTGATAATGCGCATGCTGTTCATGACCTGGAAACATTGGATGTGGAGTGTTAAAGGTATGGAAAGGCATGCAAGATAGATTATCGTTATTTCACGTGGACAAGGTTAGCCCCCTCAAGGAGTGCAAACTTTTTTTTTAGAGTGTAGCAAGCGTGAGGGAGCCCTAAATAATTTACCACGATACAGTAGACTTCTGTTAATTCGACACTGCTTAATTCAGGGATCCTGACTGAATGTGTCTGCCGGTGCCCATACATTTCTACAGGACCAAACACTTGTATTTTGATCTTCAAATTAGCCTTCGCCGGATAATTAGAACTTGGCTGGTCATCTTGCACGCGCCCGACGCCAATGCTAACCGCAGCTGCGACTCCAATGGTGACAGCATCCATCTTGGCGATGCTTCGTACAAAGAATGTGTCGGACACATAACATCTCCAGCCGAAAATGGCTATTTTCGGCCTGCCCCAGGAAGATATCAAAAAAAGATAGCTCACAAAAAATTATTACAGTATTTACATTTTTCTAATGCACACTTTCTTTTCCAAGTTTGTCCAATACAGTCCAATACAAAACCAAAAGCACTTTTGCGGCGTTCGAAACAGCCTGTCGTCAGAGCCAACACGGTCGCCATGGCGATCACCAGACGGCAACCATGAATGGCGGCAGAACGGGAAGACTACAAATGAAGCTGCGCAGGGTGATATGGGCTGGACTAGCTTTGAAGTGAGGGAAGCTCGCAGTAAAATTGAGTATGAAGAACGACCGAGAAATATGGAGGAAAGTAAATGGGCTGGGAGAGTGTTGAGGTATCTGCACAGGAAAAACTTTGATTCACAGTGGAGGAAAAGAACTAGGAAGCTTACCAGCAAGTATGCAGCCTGTAGGGTGGGCAACACAGCAACAAAGAAGGTCAAGCGGAAAGTCAGAGAGGCTGAAATAATCTCACGGGTGGCAGCAATAGAAAGAAAACCTGCCATGAGTAACTATTTAAGAGGAAAAAACAAAATCGGGAAAGAAACAATCTATGATAACTCAAAGGGAAGCTCATTACTTTTCGAAGCGAGATCAGGACGCCTTAGAACACGCACGTATAAAGTGAGATATAAGAAGGAAGAAGAAGCATGTGCTTGCTGCGGTAAAGCAAAGGAAACGATGGAGCATGTTTTATTAGAATGTGAAGACGTCTACTCAGCGGTTGATTTAGGCACCACTGGCCTCCTTGAAGCCCTGGGGTTCAGTGAGAGCAGTGGAAAAGTAAACATGTCCGCAATAGGGATTAGTAAGACGCGACTGGAGGATTGGCGGAAGTAGGGAAATGAGAAAAAACAAAGACGTACAAAAGCACAGTTCGCAATAGGGGATCAGAAAATTTGGTTGTGGGAGTTCATAGTGTTTTCTTCTTTTTGTTATTTAACCTAGGTAGGACATTAGGCAGTATAATAGCAAGAGCTTGGTGGCACAACCCACTGCCTCGTTCCAAAGGGAACGCTCATAACATCCATCCATCCCATCCAGAACGAGTTCTCGCCTAGCATGCAGACTACGATGCACCACTTTCAGTGTGATTATGAAAGTGCATTCATGGGATAAGTTATTTTATGCATCACGGTATAGGCAACATATTGCATCGCATGTTCTTTGCATTTTAGAGAATTGCAGGGAGTCGCAATATGAACTAGTGAAGTACTCAGTCTAGGCGTGGGCCACCGTCATGTTTGTGATTGTTGCAAAGTCGAATGATAAATACAGAATATCAAACATGTGATGAACTGTAGGAAAGTGATATGTTCTGGTTCATTATAATAGTCGGTGATAAAGTGCTGTCTGAGAGTGACGATGGCGAATAAATTTCCTTTTTGTGAAGGTAAAATTAGTTGGCCCGCTCCCCCCCAGAAACAAGATGCATGTTAGATTCGCGTGATTACAGTCAAAGCTTTTCTAGAGCCAGTTGTGGTTTCATTTCCCAGGTTAATGTGTTGTGATGTCAAGTTTCGGAAGGCGGTTACGCGAGAACATTGTGACATTTTGACACACGCTACAGCTAGCATGTCTTGCGTGTGCTGCTACATATTACGGCCACACAGCGCGGGGAAACGTGGACAGGGAGTGAAGAAAGGAAAGGGCGAGCACTTACGTCGGCGCTCATCCTGTCCTTTCTTTGCCTCTTATCCATGGTCGTTTACGCAGTTATGCTATGAGATGAAGTTCTTATAAACTCACCCAAGCTTTTGCAATCCCAAGTTTAACTGCTTGTACATCATCCCTCGCAACGATCAGCAAGGGAAATGAAGAGAATAAAAACGAAGGTCTAACCTCCGTTTCTTAAATTTCTCATTGAAACCACAGTGCCGGTACGTCTGTGTGATGTAAGATTTCAAAACATTTCCTTGAATTTGGGCTGCTGTGGTACACCGAAAAAGTTCACAAAACTTGCCATTTCTATGGCTTTTATAGAACATGACGTAGTCCCTCTTTGCTGATCAACAATTTCAGTGCACACTATTTGAGTGCACACCTCTGTTCATATGTTTAATTGCATTCTCATAAAGAGAAAGTACAGATAGAAAATATGCTTGCTGATATTTTGCAAAGCACAAAGCAACAGGCTGCAAAGTACGTCATAAATGATCCAGTTGCAGCAGACTGACTAGTGAAGCAGTCACAGCACTGCTGAATCTGGAACAGCATTTCATCTCAAATTCATGAGAAGCACACAAGATTTCTGCAAGGCAGAACCTTAATGTACTTTCACAATTTCTCTTCTTACCCGGTCTAGACAACCTAACTGATGACCTGCCAAGCACAAGCTTGACCTGCCTTCTAAAACAACGACTTGCAAAAAAAAAAAAAGGACATGAACCTGATGCAAAGAAAATGCAGTCATTTATTTAGTAAGAAAGAGATGTTGTAAATAAAGATATATTATCTAGAGATCCTTAAAATTGAGTTATCACATCTCGTGGCTTACTGCATATCTCCTTCCTAATGCGAGGCCAAAAGTAATTTATGTATAGATCTTAATCATTCAAATGCATGTCCAGATGGACGGACGGACGGACAGACAGACAGACAGACAGACAGACAGACAGACAGACAAAGACACTTCAGTTCTCCCGTCTCTGTCATCATGCTTACTTTATTACGCTCACTTCGGTCATCCACGGAATGAAACGATCTTCCTGGCAAAATCGTATCCATTTACGATAACCAAAGATTTCGAGCAGCTTTAGCTAACATTGTGTAATCAAAGCATTTTTTGTTTACTGTATGGTTGTAACCTAAGTGAATTTGTATTTACCACTTTACTGTCTTAGTTTGTTACCAATTTATGATGACGTTGTAAACCCTAGCTAAAGCTGTACAATCAGAAGCTGCTGTACTTTAATGTTCTAACTGCTTATACTCGTTTCTTTTTCTCATTTGCTGTAACCCACTCCTCTTTATTGCCTTTGGCCCTGAGGGTAATAATAAATAAATAAATAAATACCTCGTTCACACTACTTGCAGGATTGATTAGGACTCACTGTGAACAAATGACAATAAGGTCACGTTAAAAATCAAATAAAATTATTGCGGTTGATGTCTCAGAGCACATAGAGTCTATGAAAATATAAAGAGGGGAGGGGGGAGGGTCTCCAGATTAACCTTTACCATGTGGGATTCTGTTATCTGTACTTAAATCTGAGTACACAAGCGTTTTTGCATTTCACCCCCGTCAGAATGCGGTCAGCACGACAGGAATCGATCTCGTGGCCTCATGTTCCATAACGACAGAGTAAATGCGGCGGTTACAATAGCATCACCTGCCGACCAACCATTCGTGTCAATATGCAGGATCATTTATATATATCGCAACCAAAAAATATAGATTTTTGTAGTGATAGTGCACAATATATATATTTTCTATGCCTGTGCAGTCATTCATGGTTACCCTAGTTTTTTCTTTCTTTATTTGCTCATCCTACTGTTCGGTTGCGTTTCTAAAAAATATCGACAGCATGTCTTGTTTTCCACATCAGCTCGGACACCTGCTTGTTTTCAAGACAAACTTGCGGTATGCTCTTTAAAAAAAAAAAAAATGGGGGGGGGGGGGTTATGTTTGCTAAGGTAAAGCATTTAAAGCAATTGCAAGGTTTACCACTGCATGTGGAACGCCTCTGGTGGCGTTCTGGCAATACACGCACCCGACATGTAGGCACAACGGGGGCACGCGAGAAAACCGCTGATGTGCAGCAGTGAACAGCAACCTGGCTGATTAGATACCAGGCCCATATAAGCAGGCTTCTTAAAACGCTGGTGCAACGAGGAATGCTGGCAAGCGGTCTTACAAACGTCAGAAGCCTTTAAGATGATACACGGGATGAGACCAAAGAAAAAATACCATTAGCATCTGTGGATTAGTTGGATAGACCCCAACTTCCCGCAGTCGTGCTCTAAACGCGGTCACGCGTGCTGCTCCTTCGACCACATGCTCTGGCTGTACCCGTACAATGTGGGCTCCGACCTTCAATACAGTGGGACGCCTTGCTGAAGAGCTAGGATTTCAAGAACCAACTACAGGCCGCCCAGGGGGCCCGCGACGTCGGGGAGAGTCACCACCTCCCTGTCCCGTCGTGGGTGGAGCCACCAACTTGATTGGGGAGCCTTCGGTTCCCCCGCCAATCAAGTTCCTCAGGACACTCTAATAAAGTTCTTGTCGCTGTCACTGTCATTAGCATTTGTAGCTTGGAAGTTTAGTGTCCCTTTTCTGCTAGGACCACACAGGTGCACAGCAGGCGGTCTGCTAGTGGGTCATTCCACACGAAATGTCCCAGACCCCAAATGTGACCACTGCTGACTCTCTTGGAACAGTTGGTGATTTGTGGGAGTGAGGTTTTGCCGAAGTATCTTTTTTTTTCCTCTAAAAAGATTTCTTGGTGACATCAGTGCTCGTTGAAATCTCCGCGAAAAAGCAAAAGTTAAATTTTTGTTTTAATAAAGCGTGAAACAAGGTACAATGAGAAATCTTGCTTTAGAGAGCATTTACTGGCGTGGTTCTTCTATGTGATGTCATGGGTAAACACATTTATGAATTGTCTGCGTTTGACTCAGCAAAAAAAAAAAAAAAAAGTTTTTAAAAATGCTTTGCACTATATGAGCCCTATGCACTCTACTGAGTCTACTACATGCATCTTGAACCTCCTGTACCTTTTTTATTTTATTACTTTCAGTGCCACCATGCTCCAGATATGATGTTACTGTATCACGGTGTAAATGTATCTCGAAGTGTGCAAATAGCGATTTTTGAGAAGGAATTTAATATTGAATGATTTTCTGATAGTTTTCAAATAATGAACGGCCATTATCACAATTAATACAAAATGATTCTTCACATCCCAGTATTCTTAGCAAGTATCGGTCATAAGATACTATTCTATGAAGGATTGTTTATTAGAAGCACAAATGGAGCATTAGGAGCAAAGTAGTTTCTTGGAATGCACAGGGCTCTTCAGAAAGTGCGGATGATTGCTTTACAGCCAGTAATGACAGCCAGTAATGACAGCCAGTAATGACAGCCAGTAATGACAGCCAGTAAAGTATGGTTACCGAAGTGACCTAGCCTGCTCCACTACGCCAGTTCTCGTGTTATATGTCTATACCATGCCTGCGAGGGTGAAAGTGTACTGTACTTTTGCTATGATGTTAAGTTTATTTGGGAGCAGCAGATGTCTTGAAGTACTCTAAAGGTACCAGAAAAATGCTCGCATTTATGCATAGTGACTGTTTCATTCGAAGACCGAATTGAATAGGACATTGTTTGATTTGTTATCCTAAAGTTCCGAATATTTGCACATCCCTACGTGCATCAAGTAATGCAAACAAGCCTTTCGCGGTCGAACAAGCTCCGCATAATTTTCATTTCACTTTTTTTTTAGAAATTGGAAATGTTTGATATTCTATTTGATACATGTATTAGACAGTCGTTTTCTTCTTTCAAATACTCATACAGTCAACTTCCGTTAATTTGACCCTAATGGAACCAACCGAATCGATCAAATTAAACAAGGTTAATAAGAACGTCAAACACACCACCGATTCACTTGGCAGTATTTGCCAGAGTCTAACATGCCCCCGAATCAAAGGCAAGCCCACTTTTTGTGCCCAAATGAGAAAACTTTTCTAACATAGCAATTACATTAAAGCTCCTAAACAAACCAGAAATCTGCCACACACCTAATTTTGTTAGCAAGGAAAATATATGTTCACAATTGTGCCCAGTTTACCAAGGTCAGCTTCGCAGCAGGGTTCTTAAGGTCAGCTTCACTGCAGTACATTTGCTTTATGCAGTAAAGCTTACAACTGTTTTAAAGGCAGTTTTGGTTTCGTATCTGACTGCGCTGTGCAGGCAATTGTGAGTCCAATTTTCACTGGGGAAAAAATAAAGCCCGCATTAAAATCGGGTAACTGCTGTAATCGGACATTGTGAGCTACAGTTAATCTTGCAAATCTTCCTAGGGCTGGCCAAAAATAGCCGTTTTCGACGAGAGATGACATGTGTTGAAGGCATCCACTGTCCCCCTAAGCTCCGCCGAGAAGGACAATGCCACTAAAGGGGTCGTTGCTGGGGTCACCATAAGGATTAGGTGCCTGCCTGCTGACTGGCCAAGTTTGAATTATCCGATGGAGGCCAATTTTGGGATCAAAATAGCGAAACTTTGGGCCCATAGAAAGGCATGGGTGTCGGCTCCAACTTCCCAAACTACGTAACCGAAAAAAGCGAATTAACCAAAGTCGAAATCACGGAAGTCTAGTGCATTTGATTCAATTCTAAAATGTCATTTGAAAGCCCCCAAAACTTTCTGCCATCTCCCTCATACTCAGTATGGGTGACAATAAAAATGCGGGAAAGAGGGAGGACATGTCGAGGCACCGCAATCGTGTGCGGCACGTGCTCGCAATGGCAGTGCTTAAGATGACTGTCTATTTTTGTGTAGCTGCTGTACCTGTACAATACTAAACATCATTGATGCTCATGTAAAGAACACTGATTTTTGTCTCCCGTGGGCCAGAAAATCCATTTCTTCCACCCCCTGGCAAAGCTCCACCCCCATGGCAAAACAATAGCACTCTATGGCACTTCGCCGCAGGGCAGAATAAACTTTACCGGTTCGAGAAATGTTGTAATCCAAACCAAAACTAAACCGCGATGAAATTGCAGCACGCCGAACCCAAACCGAATCACTAATTTTTTTAGTTCGACACCGTGCTTCTTCTTAAGCCTCGATGTGTGGACCTACACATATGCTGTCAGTAACCTGACAGCATAATGGCGATGACCTAAGTGTCCATAACTTTTCTAGTTGAGGAAGGGGACCAAGATATGGGTCAATGCTTTCATTGTGATTACTAACAGCTTGCTCCCTTTGGGATAACTAAAGCTTCTGACAACAACAACAACAATAATAAAAACCTTCCGTCATCGCTGATTTTAGATGGATATTATGTATAAAAAAAACACAGTGTGCCCACTCGCTCACCTGCAAGCCCCGGTAGCGACTTCGACTGGGAGTCGTCGGAGTAGTTGATGTCAGCCGGCTGAATCGGAACCACAGGTGTGGCCACTGGACCAGACTCCGCGCTACTGTGCGACGCCTCCCTCTGCTGCGGCTGCGCCGACGTTTGCGGCTGCAACGGCACCACTTCTGGCTCCTGGGAAATGACGGACAACGTGTCGGAATGCGAACCAAGACGAACTGTGCCCCGAGCACGCACATCCTAGTACTAGCTACAGCCACGAAGCCTCCGGAGTGCTGAAACCAAGAATGCTTAACAGAAAAAGAACTCAAGTACGTAAATTATTTTGGGTGCTCCGGTGCCTAGGAGTATCTCTTCAGGTTTTAAACATCAGAACGGCCACTTAACGCAAAGGAATGACAAGGAGAAAGTGCCACGCAAGGGCTCCCCTTAAACCTCATGAATAGCAGATCAGTCAAAGGTTGCCTGAAAATTTCTAGCATAACCACAAGAAGCTTTAGCACAGAGGTACACTGTTGGTATCTTTTGTGGACTTGGTATACACATTGGTGAGCTATTCGGTGCTCTTCATACACCTTAGACACTAAGGATTCATTATGCAAAAAAGAAGTGAGGCGTGCAGACAGAACACACGAGTAGAGAAGTGGACAACACGAACGCCGACTATCAACTGAAGGGAGCATTGAGGCGCCTCGGTGCTCTCTTCAGTTGATAGTCGGCGTTCGTGTTGTCCACTTCTCTACTCTTGTGTCCTGTCTGCACGCCTCACTTCTTTTTTGCATAATGAATCCTTACCAACTAGCTCAGCTTTCTGTCGTTCTTAGACATTAAGGAGAAGCATTAAATCAGCTCAGCCTGATACTCTTTCCAAGACCATATTTTTGTTAATTTTAGAGCACGAGGCCGATAACTAGATGAGAAAATGAAGGGTAGACTTTCATTTCTCTAAACTTCGCACCAAAACTACTTCCCCAACATGTCAAAGTGAAGCTACAAATTTCGAAGTATTTTTGCTGTATTTTAGCTATTGTGAAGCAGTAAACGTTTTTGCATAAAAATTACCTGTGCCCAATCAGACCTCATCAAAATCTATGATGCCTCATCAAAATCTATGATCAAAATCTATGCTGAGGTGGTGTCACCATCTGCCCTTTATCATTGCGTCTTGTCTGGCTTACTATTTCTCATGTCAAGGGAAGAGTGGGTTCTTTGGTTTTTGGTTTTTGGCTTTGGTTTTTTGAAGGTAATGTATTGATACGGCTAGGCGTATCATTCTCTTTAAATTCTAGGTTACATTTATTAATTGTCAGTCAGTTTCGTAAAAATGTACTCTGGGGTTTTACTCGCCAAAACCAGAATCTGATTACGAGGCTTGCTGTAATGGGGTAGCACTCCAGATTAATTTTGGCCCTCTGGGGTTCTTTAACATGCGCCTAAACCAAAGTACACAAGCTTTTCTGCATTCAGATTCCACTACCATTGCAATGAGGCTGCCAAGATCTAGGTCAAACTTGCAACCTCGAATTTAGAAGCGCAATTCTATAGTCACTAAGCTACCATGGCAAGCTGTCAGTTTTGTATATCTTTCGCATACTTTTTGTTGACTCAAGTAATCCATTACAGTTGAAACTCCATATAACGAAGTAGGAAAAATCGGCAATTTGTTTCTTTGTATCGAAATTTCGTGGTACTGGAATTCGACCTTTTATGCAAATAAGTACATTTGTCGATCGATTTTTTCTTACACGGAAAGGGGCCGCAGAATTTTTTTAATTATCGGGAAATCGAAAAAAAGAAAGCCAATTTGAACGAGAAAACAATTTTACGAATTTGGGAGTCGGCGACGAATGGCACGATTTCATGCCGTGTCGACGATATCTTCACATCGGCGGTACGAATTAAACGAGGCCAGCCACCGTGCAGTCCGCTCCCCGCGGCTGATAGCGTCGCTCGCACTGGGACGACGCTATCATGAAAAGCGCCGGCAGCGGCGAGCGAATGCTTCGTCCGCCTCTCGCTCCAACGGGTCGCCGAAACTCGAGATTACGCAACCCCCAACACTAAACGCGCGGGAAGACAGCTTACACAATACCGTGCCGTCTCGGCACGCCCACTCTTTGCACACGCGGCAGATAACCCCTAAAGCAGGGTGCGCGGCTGCGCATGCAGCCATGAACAGCCACGGCCGAGACGCGCGCCAATTTACCCCCTCTCCCCCTTTCCCCGCAATTAGCGCGCGCTTGATCGCGTTACCGCGAGCTCCTCCCCTCCCCCTCTTTCCCTTTGCTCGCGCGGGAAGGGGGCACTCGTGAAGCCGCCATCTTTCTCGTCTCACCTTCGCACACTCGCACCTGAAGCACACAGTGTGAGGGGTGCGATAGGATCTTATCGCACTTGGACTTTATACGGAACATGATGCGGCTCCACTTCCTCGTGCCGCACGCGATTTGAGAGGCGCGTTTGCAAAGCAGCTGCTTGCAGTTCAATCATTCGACCGTCTGCGTCCGTGGAAGTTTCCATTTATTGTCCCGGCATTCTCCTCTGCGGCGAAAGCGAAATTTCTTTACATTGAAATCGCATACGAACACATTCCGTTACATTGAGGTTCTAAATATGTGGTGTTTTGTGTAGAACGGGTTATAAAAAGTTAAATACTTGGTTATATCGAGGTTTAACTGTATAATAAAACCACAGTACAGAATATAACATGAACACTGATGAACTAATGAAAGGCCTGAATACTACAAGACCTGCAGTAACAAGAAACATGGTACAGATTCCATGTTCTTTATTTGTGTGTTTAATTCTGCCCAGCGTTTCTGAGAAGGCTGAAAACATGTGACATTAATTTTTACATTGGGATGCACAACAAGTAGCGATATAGCAGATGGCGGAATGAGTCAGAGAGAGTTCCAAAATGTCATAATGTTCTGCTCCCATGTGACCAGCTTCATAACATCATGACAAGCACTTCCTGGGAAACGAAACGAAAACTAGTTTGCAGAAGAGTTATTAGAGCAAATCATTTAATGCACTCTGAAGCTTCTTGGTGTTCTTTGAGGACATTGAGGTCAAAGACCTTCACTTAACGTAAAAATTAAGATTAAATTCGTCACTTCAATACACCTTTTACATATGAAATTCAAGAAAAACATTCACAAGAAGAAAACCATGTAGATGAACTAATTAGGTATGTGAAGGCATCATACAAAAATATGCTTAATAAATGGAAACAAGATAAGAAAAACAATACAGAGGAACCACAACGGAACAACATGTCAACAACAGCTCCGCTGGACGCTTAAGCTGCTGTGCCTTTCTTCAGAGCAGTTTTCAATATTGTGGATGGAAACTTGTAACGTGAACAAAGTGGGGAAAGAAGGGAAGGGGTAAAAAGGCAAAGAGAAAACGCAACTTGGGAGTCTTGCTTTCACTTCAAGAAATCAATCAGCCAATCCAGTACCTCAGCTTCGACCTCCATGTGCTCCACGTCCGAGTGCGCCGCAACCTCCGGCTCGTTATGCAACGGCTCAACTACTTCAAGGGGCTCCGCTTCTGGCTCGGCTGGCGGCTCATGCTGCGGCTCGTGCTGCGGCTCGTGCTGTGGCTCGTGCTGTGGCTCGTGCTGCGGCGGCTGTTCATCGACCCCTATATATACCTCTTCTTGTTCCACCTGGATGATCTCGGTGTCTAGGGGCTCCAGCGACTGTGTGGTCACAACAGCCTCTTCCTATGGGGGAGGGGGTTATGAAGTGCATGTGCAGTCAATTGTTGGCAAAAAAAACACGACTGACAGACAGAAAAAGAATGTTTGGAAGACAGAGTCATGAAGCTTCAAGTTTTGGGTCAGCACGACCACACTGCAAGACATCCAGTGTAATATGTGCGTTCGCATGGCACAAGGGCATTCACGAATGCATCCAGGTGCAAGGTGGTTGAAGTAAAGACGCAATCAGTGCATGTGAGAGACACCAAGCTACAATTAAAAACCCAAACGACAGAAGCAGGAAAGCGAGGAGAGAGAGGGTGCTAGATCAACAGGCGGCTCCGGTGCTTTATGGCATGGAAGAGGAAATCACCATTTTCATGCAGACGGAGGTTCTTGCAAGGCAGCCAAGCCCAACTTCCAACACCTCCCCATGCGAATGGTATTGAACTTGAAACTTCAAGCAAGTGCTTCTAAGACAGACTGCACCCAAGCACCTTTCAACCCACTGGTTATGACAGAGCTTCGAAAGAGAGGGGTCAGCAATTAACAATTTTCAGGGCAGCACAATATAACCTGTTGGAAACATGAAGTCCCAACATGCATGATTATTGCTTAACAGCACTACAAAGTCTACAGTGCTTTTAACAGCACTGTAGACTTTTCATCTAAAATAGTGCAAGAAAAATAGCAAGCAAGCAATGCGTGCAACTCCATCAGCTGCGTCGTAATTGGGCAGACAGAATGCTGTTAATGACAAACAAGTTGGAGGAACATATTAGCAATTAATCAAATCCAGTAGTAATGCACAGTGAGCCACAAAAGTTTGCGGGATGCAGGTTCCATGGCAAATGTGAATTTGTGCTCTGTCAACGACGACATGGCACTTGTAATGGATCGATGTGTAGGTCCTGAAAACTTGAATTGGAGGCTCAGTAGCCAGGCTTTGCGGGAATCACCTTTTCCGCAAATCCTGTGCACTGTAAGCTTATGTGGCTGACTGTACATGAACAAGAATTTGCTAGTGATAAAAAGGCATGCAAGAGATAAGAATTGTACTCTGAATGACAACAAGAACCGCTGTTCTAGGCTGGAATTGTTACCTTTCTTTGTGACATGCACTTTCAGAGAGCTGAAACTGCATGTAACTGAATGCAAAAGTTCAAGTAAACAATAATTGCTAAATGGTTGTATAAAATATGCCTTCTAGTGGCTTTTGCTTTAGAATGCGAGATTCCACAACGCCTTCAATTATCCACAGTGCTCACGTTTCCTAAAATGACACAATATTTAAAGTCTGTGATCGGTTGTGCGAGAACATCAGCACAAGTTCACCCAGTAACCTGCCTGTTGGCTAGAGGTGCTTAATAATTGCAGCTGCTTTAAGAAACATTTCAAGCTCTTCCATAGCATTACAACGTTGCTTGACCACTACAACCATTAAAGGATGAGATTTTATAACAGCAAGGCTTCATCAATGTCACCATCGCTAGCTTATATAAGTCCACTACTGAGCAAACGCATTTCCGGGTGATGTCCAATTAGCTCTGCCTTGTGTCAACCGACTCCTATTTTCTGCCAGCAAATTTCTTGATCTCATCATACTACATACACTTCTGTAATGTTGGAATGCCTTTTCTCTAGCATCTATTACTGGTTATCTAGTGTTTGGTTTACTGGTAATAGAGGACGGGTTATCCTCTCGATGCATTAAATTACCTTGCCAAGTCTAGTTCTTGATATTAACCCGTTCCATACCATGGAAGAGCTGGATTCATTTACATGTTTCTGGTTAAAAATGGCCAAGGATGAGCTCAGCTCACTCACGATACTAAAGAGTCTCTTGAAATTTTCATTTTCTCGTTGACAATACTTTCCATTTTCTTGCAGTTCTTTCGTAAAATGCTTTGTTAAGCTCCACATTTGCAGTAAATGCATGGTTGAGATTTTGTACAGCTATACGTTTAAAACAATGTCAATATTGTTTTTTGTTTTTTGCAAAGCATTCTACAGCAATAAGAAATTGGCCATTTCTGGTCAGAATTTAGTACAGTAGTCTGGCACGGAAATGGTTAACTAGAATACTGACTACACCCACCTGCTCTCTAAAACACGTATCTAAAACGCCACTGTCTTCCAGCCCGTTTTCAGTACGTATATAATTGTTCGTTCCGTCGCTTACTGTGTGGTCCTTAGCTGCAACTCAGGCTTCTTTGTTGCCCTCCCACTTTCCTCAACCGAAGAGCAAGGTTTACACACGCGCCAACTTCTCAATTTAAAGGAATCGAATTGTAACACGGACGCTTTTGTGCAGCTACCAATGTTGAAGCTTAATGAGGGCACTACAGTCCAAAAGGCCACATCAGTCACATATATGCGACACTCAATATGTAGACACAGTTTGAAAGAGGTGATTAAAGGCGAGTGTTCTTGTCACCATGTTGCCTTCCGTCCTCTTTTCTAACATATAAAAAAAAAGAAAATAAAGCTATAACAGTCCACATTACTCAACTTTTTTGCCTACTAAGTCCTCTTTTTATTGTGCAATACTCAAATGTTCTTGTACTATACAGGAGCATCACTCCTTTCCCCTATGTTTCTTACTGTAATGTATCTTGCCAATGCCTCATGCGAGACCTGTAAGTAAATATCAAAGTAAATAAATAAATAAATAAATAAATAAGTACTAAATACAGTCGTACCTCGATATAATGGAGTTTCAATTGCAGGAAAAAACTTCGTTAAATTGCGAATTTCGTTAATTCGAGATCTTGAAGTTTCAGCATTAGAAACAACTTCACAAACACCCAGAGCATTCCTGGTGGATAGTACCTTGTTAGTAAGCATCTATAAATAAATTGTAAGAAGGTTGGGCCATAATAGCGTGGTTACGAGCATCAGTGCATACGGCGCTGATCGTGCCGAGAGCAATGCATCGACATGGCTCACAGCGTCCGAGATCTGCGCGTTGCGTCCCGCGGTGCCTCGGACGACATAGCTGATGACGCTTAGTGCCCGCTGCTGGCCCCCGCAAATTAAAGAACAAAAGTGCAAAAAGGTATGGACATTAGTACAGAGAGAGGGGGAAAAAGAAAGAGAGAGAAAAAAAAAAGAAAGATCAGTTTCTCTAGAAAGGTGGAGCACAGATGGCGATAGCAAAGAGACTACAAGAAGTAAGGTTCATAGTCTTTTCCTAGCGTTACGTGAGCTCAGCAAACGTTCAACAGATCTCGCTCGATGACCACGAACTCACAGTCTCAACGCAAGCGAGTGAACACTTCGCACAGCATCTCACTTGACACTATGCGACTGGACCAGGACCGGCAACACTAGAGGCGCAAGAACAGCAAAATGCGTGTGAAGGCACCATCTATTGCGGGTTTCGGTGGAGAGCGCTCCGCCTCGTGCACCTGCGCGAGGAGGAGGCAGATAGGCGCGTGTTCCTGCCCCTCCCCCCTTGCTTGACCACACTACGGCGCTTTCACTCCCTCCTCATCCCGTCTGCACCAAAAGAATCGTCAGTGCTCATGCTTCTCTCTCCCAGTTGTTTACCACAGCGACAAATGGCGCAGCAGTGTTTCCTGCCTACCATTTCCCAGCGCACGCGCGCTGGTTTTGCCGCTCAAGATTTTCATGCAGAAGGACGCTTGAAATAACTTTTGCCTCGGCCGACATAGTTTCTTGCTAGATTTACTAGCTATACAGGCTCGAAGCACAACTAAAACGACCGAAAATTTTGTTAAATCACGAAAATTAAATACACGGTTTCCAATGCAACTAAGATCGGGAAATGAAAATAGCTCGTTACATTGCGAATTTGGTTCAATCGAGGCCCATTATATCGAGGTTTGACTGCACACAGTTTTCAGTGTAACTAAGATCGGGAAATGAAAATAGTTTGTTGCATCGCAAATTTCGTTACATCAAGGTCATCATACCGAGGCTTGACTGCCATAAAATTTGGCTATTCGGTTCGATAGAGAGGCCAACTACAGCTCTCCTGCAGGTTCCACGCTCTCAAATAACTCATGGACAACGTACCTCCGTCTTGATGTGCTCAGCGTCTTGCAGGAGAATCACCTGCGTGTCGAGTCGCTCGGTCGCAGTGAGGGCAGCCTCGGCCAAGAGTTCCACACCGGACACAATGTTGCCTTGCTCAAGTTTCATCTAAGATAAAGGAAAAGACGGGAATGAAAAGAGCGGAGTGCTCGGAGACGAACTGGCTCACGAGGCTTGGCAAAATCAGAAACTTGCAAGCGTAAGATCAGAAAGATTGCCATGTGTAATGCGCCATGACTAGATACCAAGTAGAGAGCTTGAACAAAAAAAAATAAATAAATTAAATTATGGGATTTAACGTGCCAAAACCACTTTCTGATTATGAGGCACGCCGTAGTGGAGGACTCCGGAAATTTTGACCACCTGGGGTTCTTTAACGTGCACCTAAATCTAAGTACACGGGCGTTTTCGCATTTCGCCCCCATCGAAATGCGGCCGCCGTGGCCGGGATTCGATCCCGCGACCTCGTGCTCAGCAGCCCAACACCATAGCCACTGAGCAACCACGGCGGGTTAGAGAGCTTGAACAGTTGTCACAGCCACTACTCCGATGCAACAGCAGCACTATAATGGAACACTTAAGACAGGTTGAGATATATTAGTAAATTAAGCTTTTACTACTAAAAGAAAAAATAAAGAAAGCCACTTTTACGGCATTTTAGTTACACCTTTTTGCGTGTACCTTTGTCGCACAAAAATATATGCAACCTGAATTTCTCAAGCTTCCTTTTCCGAAAACTGCTGCTCACTATTTTCTTGTCAAGAATGCCATGTCGCGCTGATAACGCACGTGGCCGTTTGTGGCCTGGAAGTGTTGGGCGTGCTACGTTGAAGAAAGCGCAGACATGCCAGATAGATGAGTATTGCTGTGGGTCAAATATACATCCAAATAGCGTAAACAGCTTTTATACTCGTGGACAACTTTCCGTGGCTATGAAGGGAAAGCCACGGAGGCAAAGCGCGCACAAATGAGAGCGCTTCTGAAAAGAGCCCCATGTTTTCATTTATGCTAGCGTAGGCTGGGGAATGCAAAACAAACACCTTGTTAGCAACAGTTAAATAAGACGGAACACGTCACTGCACGTAAAGGTTTACTCATTTTGTGGCTTTTCCCTTCCGCATCTGGAGAAATGCGAAACCACCGCACATGGAAGCTGCGTCGATTGAGCGTCTGTTCCGAGCAACCAAAAGCGCTGTCAAATGCTGCCGGACTACTTGGCATGGTAACAGACGTGCAGCAGCCACGCAGCTGTAGCTTTCCTTCCATAGCCACAGAAAGGTGTCTGCCAGTACAGAGCAGCCAAGAGGTGCCTTGGCGGTCAAGTCAGAAAAGGAGGCAAGAATGAATGACAGGTGACCGCCGCCAGTTCGAAGTTTCCACGTCAACTTGCCGAGACGTCATGCATTTTGACGCTGTCTGCTTTTTCGTTGGCAAAGATGAACTACGTTGTACTCTAAGGGCACCAAAGAGTGAAATTAAGAGAATTTTGAAAGCACTTACAGCACCACAACAGCCAAAATACGAAAATATAATGTAAGCACTATTAATTTACATTTTTTTATGTATGCAGCCATCATCATCCCAGATCTACTGCTTAAGTTTTCATAGGCTGGAATGTCTTTTTTTTTTTTAATGAAAGCGCTTGGTAGCTTGGTCAGCCTACGTCTCACATCCATAGAGCCACACTTACAGACAGGCACTGCTGCCTCAGCACGAAATTAGAAAAACTGAAGTTTGCCCTTTCTATATTAATTAACATCTTGCTGCTAAATTTGTGAAAATATAGTTTTGGAAGAATTACTTAATCAGTCTTAACTGACTTGGTGTTTCACATTAGTGCCCATCTGAGAGAAAGCTTTTGAACACTTATTCAAAAACTTGTGAAATGTTGAAATTTTTTTATCAGACAGCCGCTGAAGCGATCCGAATAAAATTTGTTGCTTTTGAGACAGAAAATGCAAGCTAACCACACTGCAGAAAAAAAGAATTTTACATTGCGCTTCATAGTTTCTTATTAAGTATTGCCAAAAATTAGTACAAATAAAAGTGAAACGTTTAGAAATCTGCAACATTGCACCAAAAACAAATGTCGCAGTTGTGTAATGTGCATACATGACAGCATTTCATACGGACAAATGTGATACTATGTATATGTGTTTAGAGCTTTATGTGAAAATGTTGCAATGCTTATGAGCGTATTGTGAAGGTCCTATTCGCAATTAAATTTCCTGTGTATTTTAGAGCGCCGTAAGTACATCAATTTTGTCTGCTTTAGATGTTTTAATAAGTGCAGGTTACAGAAGTGCAACGAAATTTCTTTACTGCTTAGTTACACAGTTGTAAGCACAGTGCTAGTCTTTTTTATAATGCAACTTTCAAATACTTCTGTAAAGTACTGATAGCTTAAATAAAAATATCCCCCTATGACCAGTACATTCGAACCTTTTATCTTAAGCAAAACAGTGGACGCATAGAAAGGCGATTTCTCCGTTACCATATGTTTAGATACAAGCTCCAAATGTAAAGCTTCACCCGCCGTGGTTGCTCAGTGGCTATGGTGTTGGGCTGCTGAGCACGAGGTCGCGGGATCGAATCCCGGCCATGGCGGCCGCATTTCGATGGGGGCGAAATGCGAAAACACCCGTGTGCTTAGATTTAGGTGCACGTTAAAGAACCCCAGGTGGTCAAAATTTCCAGAGTCCTCCACTACGGCGTGCCTCATAATCAGAAAGTGGTTTTGGCACGTAAAACCCCAAATATTATTATTATTATTATTAAATGTAAAGCTTCCTCTCAATCCAACCAGGGACAGTTTAATATAGTAATTCTTTTAGCTTAATTCTATTCTTTTATTGTATGTTACTCATGACTGGCTGATCCTATTAATAACTAAGTGAAAGTTGCATTTGGATCAATGACAAAGCTTGAAAAGCAAAATAACTGGAATAGAATGTTTACGTTATAACGGCCCAGCTTGTCTCAGGCAACACCACTGAATGTATGAACAAGACTGGGGAAGTCATAGAATTTCATGTGTGTTCCCCCACTGACTACTGTGACAGCCGCAACAAATACTTCGATTTTACACATACCAGCTGCAACCATAACTTCAAGAAATGAAGCACGACCAACGCAGTATTGAATAGGGAAACATTAATTGCACGGAAAATCGCAATGTTCAATTGGCCAATCGACGAAGAATAACGTGGAACATTTTACAAGATGATGGTGATATGCAGGAACATAGCACCAACCCGTCATCCTGTCTTTCTTTGTTCCGTTAGTCATATTACCAACAAGAACCAACTGTGTTCTTTTACAAATCAGTGACAATACAGAAGAACGTGACTTGGAAACTGCAACAATAGTGTTTACAAATTTTAAGGCGAGATTGAATCACGGAAAAGACCATTACCGCAGCTTGTATCTGCTTCCACAGAACTGCCTTGATGCAGCTCTCATACACTTGGATGGCTTCAAAGGCCACGTCAAAGTCTTCCTGAGTACCAGCGTGGGTCCGCAGCAGGTCAATGGCATCAAGTACATCTCTCGAAGTTGGTTCTTTTGGCAGCCTCGGATCACAGTTCTCCCGTTCTTCAAATAAAAGGTCATTCTGAACACTACCAAGGATAATTTCACCGTTTTCCTCTTCCGTCGAAACGGCCCAAGCATCACAGTACACAAAGTCATTGAGGCTGACGTCTTCAGGCACGAAGCCACACATGCGAAGAAGGTGCCACGACTTGGCCAGTGCCGGAGGAAGCGTCATGGCGTTCTCAACGTCGTTCTCCCTGGACAGCTGGGACAAGTCCGGCTTGACGTCAATGCCAGCCCTCTGGAAACAGGACAATATCATCGTGGGCTTCACAGACTTCCACGCTTCGACTAGCATCTGCAGCGCCTGAAAAAGGTCGACATTCATGTCCCTGTCGAGCCGAATGTTCAGCAGGAACCTCTCGATCAGGCTCTGCTTGTAGGCGGACTTTAACCTGTTCATGACTCCCAGGTTCAGCGGACAGGGCAGCGACGAGCGGCCGTCGGCACCGACGTAGCACAGACGGACGTTGGACAGGGTGAGGTCGCCGACGATGTGCGCTGCACACTGGCTCACCATAAGGCACACCGAGCGGCCCTCTTCGGCCATGCTGGCGTTGAAGTCGCACAGCCAGTTGCAGAACAAGAGCGTAGTCATCCAAGCCTTCGGGTGCGACACATACTTGACTGGAACACACTTGGAACCCCGGAAGCACTTGGGTCTCTCGCTCTTCCCGATGACTAGTGGCACCCGCTTGTCGCTGCCGTCCATGTTCGAGCAGAGGAACACGGTGAGGCGCTGCGCGCTGCGCGAGCCGCTCACGCACGGGTCTTCCTTGAAGGCTCTCGTCTCGTGCGGCAGCGCGCGGTAGAAGAGCGCCGTCTCCTGCGCGGCGTACACGTCCCGGGCGCGGTACTCCCTCAGGGCGTCGAGCACGTCTTCGGCGTCCTCGAGCACCGCGCCGCCGTTCAGGTCGGGCAGCGGCAGCCACTCGCCGCGTCGCAGGCCGGCCAGGCTGGCGTGCCGGTTCTTGAAGCGCATCAGCCAGCCGGGGCTCGCCTTGAACTCGTCGCAGCCCAGGCGGCAGGCGACGTCGCGCGCCTTCTCCTGGAGCATGGCGCCGCTCAGAGGCACGTTTCGCGTGCGCATGTCTAGGATCCAGCGCAGCACGGCCTTGTCCACGTCCTGGTACGTGGAGGCGCGCAGCTTCTTGCGCGACGCGCTCGTGCCCGAGCTGACGGCGGTGAAGATGCGGTCCTTGTGCTTCAGGATCGTCGACAGCGTGCTCGGGCGCACGCCGAAGCGCGCCGCCACGTCTTTCTTCTTGCCGTTGCGGTTCGACACGGCGTTGATGATGGCGATCTTCTCTTCGAAAGACAGCGTCTTGCGACGCGCCTGCCGCGAGCTCATGGTGACGACGCGCGAAGCGAGAAGTTCGCGGGTCAACGAGAACGCGCCGACCAGCTACGGGGCCCGGCCGGTGTCGGGCGCAGAAGCAACCGAACTAAACGCCGCGCACGGACGTCCCTCAACGGCGTCTGAAACGGGGCGTAACGTCGAAGCGCGCCCGACCTGCGCTCGGAGTCGCCGCGATAGTGCCGGATTTCACGAAAGCGGGCACTACGGGAACGGCGCCAAGGGGAGTAAACGCGACGCGCTCGGCTTCTCTTCCTGCTGCGTGATCGCCCGACCGGCGCATAGCTGGCGGCTGTTCGCGTTCCGACGAAGATACCGCTGGCTTCGGCCGTCTCGGCGGCACTCCGCCGCAGAAACGAGGCCTAAGTACACACGCGAGCGATCCGAACGAGTTTGTAAACGGCAAAAGAAAAGGACACGGAGCCAACGACGCGTTTATCAGTAGCGCTGATCGACCACCGCCGTCGCGGTCGTAAAGAAGTCGAGAGCCGGCAACCATCGAAAAAATAAACAAACGAACGAACGTCGGCAGCAACTGGATCAGCAAAGACGCGTCGGACGCGTGTTTGTCGAAAATAGCTTGTACGGGTGTGTCAGCCAGCGCCACCACATCGATCGCTAGGCTATTATTAGATCAGGTAAGGCCTCCAAGATTGCCGACATGAGGCTATCTCGAAGGCCATACATAACCTTTCGGGGAACTGGCTAGGGCCACGGAATTGGACGCACTTTCTGACCAACTAACGTGCCACAACATCTAAATAATTTGGGAACGTATGTCAGCGTCTGAGAAGAAGTAGCGGTCAATCGCAAAATAAAGCTACTGCGCAGTTGAGGTGCTGAGGGAAAGCGTGCGCCACAGGGGCGCGGCACTACTTGTCGGTGTCGTTTGATAGATTGAATGCGCGGGAGGACAGCATTCGTTACAGGCATGCAACACTTCCGTGTGAAAGCTAGCCACTGACCGACATCGACAATAAATTGGAACACCCCATATTCTACACTTTAACATTCTGGGTGCCGTAGTAATCCATCATGATGCCGTTTACGGGCAAGTTATATCAAGCAATAGTGCTTATATAGCAGACAAGCACAACACATCACAGAACTGATGACTAAATCAAACCATCCTCCCCCAGTGGTTACGTTTAACCTACTTGGCCAAGCTGCATGCAGGAGACAAAATGTGCAAGAACCATGAGCACCGCTTCTCACCGAAAAGAAGTCGTCCTCAGGAGCTGCAGGCTCCTGGAACTTTGCCTTCTTTTCTTTCAGGCTGAGCACCATAGACAACTGCGGGGAAGAGAAACACTGAAGGAGACATGCACTTGCCGATCCAACAAATCACTGTAGCCTGTTACTGCAACAGCCAACTTCATTAACAACTGTACCAGTGTCGTGTCACAAGTGGTGGGTAAAATTAAAGGTTTCAGGCAGAGCTGAATTTGTTTTAAAAGCAGTGGAAAGCAGCCGAAGCACGGCTCTCCAATCTGAAGAATGCAGCTAGCAGGAACTGCAACTTTACATGGATTCATGTGACTAGGTGGACTAGTTGCGTGGTACACACTATTTGCAAGCAAACAGCACTGAACAGGACGCGAGGATGAGTAGACACTAGCCGCTGTGCTGACTACCAGTTTATATCTGTACGTCTTCAGTGTTACTTCCACGTCTTTCTGTTTGTTCCTTTTAAACCTACTTGAAAGGTTTATGAACAGCCTTTGATGTAATAAATTTTTGAATTTGTAGCCACCTTGGTGACCTCCTGAGCCTTCTCATTTTCATGTTCAGTGTTTAGCATTGTTTGTTTCCAAACCTTAAATGGCTCCTTTTCTATGGTGAATAAACAGATGTGTTTTGTGCATGTAGCATTTATTACTTACTGCCATGTCCACTATGTTTGCACTTTCTTTTTTATACTTATAGCACATCATCAGGGTTACCATGTTTGGTTTTTGCCTGCTTTTGTTTAGTTTCAGCCTTGGCTCAAAAACATGCATGTCAGATCATAATTATATCACGAGTATCATAGCTTCTACCATAGTGGACCTGTTGCTACCTGATGTATTCGCCCTGATAAGAATACAGCACAATATTAAATCGTTGCGACGACTGCCTGCTAACCTGGAATTCACAATGATGGCCTGTAAATATATGGCCAAATGTTAGTCAGTCATTTGATTCAGTGACTAACTGTGCTATTTTTCATTGCTGCACAGCCGTACGTTCCACTAGTGAACATGAATTTGACCAATGAAAAAGTTTACATTTCAATGATTCATTGTTGCTGTTGCCTTTCTAGCTAGCAGCGTGCCATTGTGACCACGTGACACTGTTATGCTAGTGAAGTTGGAAGCTTAAGTGCAGTGCAAGTGCACTAAGATTGCCATGTGTCCAGTTTTTCAACCAGTACAACCTAATGCAATAGGATAGAAAGTTGGGCGAGTTGGTACGGTAACATGATCTTGGATTGTAGCATGAAGTGACATGGACAGAGACGTCCTGTCTGCTTCTAGTCTCTGTCCATGTCACTCCACGCTACAATCCAAGATAAGTACAACCTACTTTTTTAAAAACGGATGTTGCCTTACATGATGCTTGTCTTACACATTTCTTCATACAACTTGCTGCTTCAAACATGTAACCAGCACGTACTTACTCGTTCTTGGCCTTCTCTGGATGAATGTTTGAAGGTTCAGTCACGGTAACAACCACTAGATATAAAGAATGAATAGCAAGATCGACTACTCAGAGTGAATTTTAGAGCCTAAAAACACTAATTTCGGTGAAAGTGCTAATGCGGATTATCACTAGTGCCCACAGTTACAGTATAGGTTGCGTATAAGCTTTCGTTATAACATCACTTGCTAGTTTGTTACACTTAAATACAGAAATTATACTAAAGATGTTGCATTTTTAGGTGCATGAAATTTAGCACAAATTTACTCTAATTTTTTGTATAATTTAGATGCATGGGTGACGACGGAAAATCTAGCACTGTGTCCTGCCTCACTCCCCCCCCCCCCCCCTATAACATTCTAGAAGGCAGCTTTTGTGCCACAACAAAGCTAGCAACTCTAATTCGCACACAAATTTTTTGAATTTTTGAACACACACACGTACTGATGAACGGTTGGCGTCAGGACCCGGCAGGCATGACGGCTTGCTCTTTCCATACAAAACGTAATACAAGTCCACCACGGCACATCGCAGGCGTGAGTCGTGAGAGAGAGCGGAACTGCAATAAAAAAATAGACAAGCAGATGCACTTTTACGCTAAGATGAGACATACATAATGAGAGATGACAGCATGCGCATTGATAAGGCAGGTAATACTTCACCATGTGGCTCAATACATATGTATGATTTATGACGTTAGAAGACAAAGCTTGAGAGTAAGTTAGAGGATTATTATGCAAAACACTAATTACTAATGTTTAATAGCCTGGCAAGAGAATTAGAATTGTGACTGCTAGTCAGCCTCAAAAAGCAGTTAAAGAGTTATTAGTTATGGGACTCCTACATTTTCAGAAGAATAAAAATATTGCTATGCTTGAAAAGAAATGTGAGCAATCATTGCATTCCATGGCCACTGATGTCATCATCAGCTGAGAAAAAGGATGAGAGGTCAGCCTGAATCAATGTTCTGACCTGCTGTTCGGCATTGGGGGAAGGGGAAAAGGTGTACACAGAATGAGTGCACATGTCAGATAACCTAACGGGCAACCACTTGTCAAAGCAGTTGATCACCGCATCGACCAACTTAATGGAGGTGTCGCCGATACTGTTTGAGTAAGTCTTTTTTTGTGTGATGGGCTTCCATTAGTTCCCGTGCAGCCTGGTCTTTGCTCTTTCCTAGAATCTCCTGGAAACACGGTTTGCACGAGCAGTCGTCACCGTGCACAGGCAAGGGCGCCAGGTCGTCTTATTAAAATTTTCGCTCGCGTTCCCTGGCTCGGTCATTCAGGCAGTGGCATCTGGCCCATGTGGCAAGTCCTACATAGGCCAGAAAGACCACTGCCTGAATGGCCGGAGGTGTCCAGAGGTGTTCATGACTGGTGGTGTTAAAGGGAACCTGAAACGATTTTGACGATTTTCTACAAACATACTGAGTCGTTATAGTAGGTCATTCTGATCATTAATTGACACATCTAAGTCTTCTGACACATCTGGCACACTGCTTGGCAGAATTTTAAGCCGCCCCTACCCATATGACCGAAATCACTCATATGACATCAGTGAGGCGAGCTATCCGATTGGCTGACCAGGGCGCGTGATCAATAATTTTTCCAACTTTATGGTAAACAAATGATGTTTGTAATAGTTGGAATGCTAGTTAATTTGTTTTTATAGAAAGAAAGTAACCCAGAGAGAATGCACAAGAACAATTTTTCAGTACACTTAAGCACTTCCGGCACACAGCAAGTGTCGTCTGCTTGTGTTACAACGTGCTCCGTCTTTGACGAGAGCTCCGCCGTCAGTGTCAGTCTGTCTTTTCGCGAGCGCTATGATTAGACTTTGTTGCGTTGTGGACTGCAAACGTAGCGAGTGGCAATATGTCAAGCTGCGACATCGTGTCCCTCTGCAAGCCAGTAGACGAGTGGACTGGCTGCAGCGCATCAGACTGCCGCTATCCGATCGGCGCCAGGATTTGTGCGATTGCGGCCGTCACTTTACACCGGAAGATTACTAACGCAATAGCGTTTTGCGAGTCCGGTACTAGGGTAAACGCAAGCGCAAGGGGATAGGGCCTGACCATGTCCCCTTGCGTGTCGGTTGAGGTGATGAACAGAAGCGCAAATGTGAATGGTCTGCACGGTGCAGCCACCTGGTGGCATAGAGCTCAACCACACACAGTAGCAGTAACAAAATGTATTCTTCTTTGCTGTTGGTGTAAATTTTTCGCAGGAGTGTAATCGTTAACACATTGTTTTTTGTAAATGTTTAAAATATTTTACACTTGGTTAGAGCAATATTAGCTCTTCCTTTGGCTGGTTAAGCTCTGCGCCAACGGGTGGCTGGACCGTGGAGGCAGGCACCCGTATCAGGCAGCTCACGTACGTCTACGCTAAAGTTCCTTCATCAGCTTGTGTTTATGCCTCCACCGTTTCGTCGAAATATTGAGGTAATGTGTCATTACCGGAATACCAGACACGTTCGGCGCTACGACAGAATGCTTGCAACGCACGCTGCCTCGATAGCTTTCGCTTGGGGTCGACGGCCAAGCGGCTAACGGAGAGGTTTCTCGCGGTCGAGGGCGGGCTCCAAAACAACCGGAAGTGGACGATGTGACGTTGCATCGTGACGCAGAGCCAGTGAAGGCAGAGCTTAGCCCCGATCGCTCAGCGAACAAGTTGAGGAGGAAAAACATGGCTAGGGAGGAGGGTAACTTGTAATCGCTTGTAGCTCCATTAATACGTAACGCTTCACTTAAATTGTGGTGCGAATGTTCTACTTAAGCTGTACCCTACGCATTTACAAAATTTGTCCGAACCGTTTCAGGGGCCCTTTAATGGAGCTGTCTCATATTAAGCTGTTCAACAGAGAGATTAGCTCCTTTGAGAAGTGGTTTGCCCTGTTAGGTCATCTGACGTGTGTACTCATTGTTGCGCTCTGTGCATGTGTCATTGTTTATACATTCCAGCCTATTTGCCCTGAATAAAGCAGTCGCAAGTTACTGCCTGTGTCATTGTCTGTGCATTCTTTCTCTGTCCTCATCTCTGTCCACACAACATCCTTCCTTGCTTCTTGAACTACGTGTCAGCGGCGAGTTCCATTATGAATTTCGACAGGAAGTAGACGGGAGACAAAGCCCCAAAGTGCTTTAGTGCTGAAAATAAAGCCGTTAAGCAATGCCACTCGAGTTCACCTCATCAGCTTCCACAGCCTCTCGGCAAGCTCTTCGGTGTTGAACGGGCTGTCATCGCGTCGCGAGAACGGTGGGTTCTGCGTCAGCATCAGCAGCAGGGCCAATCTGCATGTATATTTTGGAAAAAAAAAAGTACATGAAAAACAGCTTTATTTGCATGTTGCATGTTCCATAGGTTATTATTATGCAGAAGTAAGTCTCACAGACTGGGAATGTGGCAGTACCTGCTTCTGCAGGCTGTACCAGACCAGGAAATGCAGTAAAAAGCATACCTCATTTGCAAGAACTGTATCTTGCACTTTCAGCCCGATCTCAAAGCGACGCTAAAGGAAAGTATCAGGCCGTCAGGCCGAGTTAGGCCCCAAAATTATTTAGAAGTCTATTATCATTCTCGGTGTGCCAGTGTATGACTTAATTGCATAGAAAACTACCACTGAAGGTCTCGCTGATGCCGCGCAAATTGAGTCCCCCCCCTGTCAGAATTGACGAATTGGTGTGAAACCCTCATGACATCCCCCTCTGCCATTCCCTGTGTGACTTGACCAATGTTGACGTCCCACGAGAAATACCGCAGTTAAAAATAGGTGGTGCCACACCAATTTATAATTTTCGTCATCTCACTAGCAAAAGCTCTGCTCTGGTTACGAATGAAAAAGTTGTTATTACATGACTGACCTTTCGATCTAGTTCAACTTAGCATTTTACTTTAGTGTTCCTTTTATTTTTCAGAGCAAACTGCAAGCATGGAGGTTTGAAACATCGAAGAACTGACGCTGTATTATGGCAGAAGTCCAAACTGCAGTTCATCAAAATCGTGTAAGTTAGCTAACTGCAAAAGTTAAGTTGTTTATAGCAAGTACTGCAACTCTTGCTAGGAACCAAACAAGAAATAAAAGCAGAGCAAATGAACAACCAAAGATTTCTTCTTTAGTGGGACGGCACACTGTACAAGTCGGGGAACGAGAAAAAGGGGCAGGAGCTGTCTTGACTGGTGGCAGATAATTAGATAGGTGGGCATATTTTTTTAAAAGTATGCGTGGCGTTACGAGTGAACTTATGAGTATGAGTGAATGAGTAGAGATAAAGCTTCTGGGGTCATATTATCTAAACATCGATTTCATTATCCGCTCTTTCCATGTTGTCTGTGAACTGCCAGATGCAGCTCATATCAGCCACTTGACGTGCGGCATTCGAGCGGTGTCTGAGCCAATGAAGAAACGCAATAAAACTGAATGACGAAAATGAATCGTTAGATAACATAGCATCTGAAAAGCAAACATAGTACAGTCTGTACAGACACGTAGAACAGGAAACCGGCAGTGTGAGCGCTGAACGCAAAAGTGCCATGGCAGCAGTTTTGCACTGGCATGTGAATAAACTCATGTGGTCTCCAAGTCATTGCCTCTTTGCAACTCACCTGACCCGAGGCACCGGGTCATTCTCCACGATGTCCAACAGGAAACTGAGGTCGTCTGCATTTCCATCAACTGAAAAAGAAAAGTAATGGTATTTAAAAAAAAATTAAAAAAGAGAGAGAAAGCAGACCTGCCAATTCATCATATCTTTTGTTTTTTTTTTTTGTTATTCCTCTTTTTTTTATGTGATAACAGTGATATCCTACCTATGAGTACATATTTATGCACGTGCTCTTTAGTTTATTCGATAGTCAGAGCCTTGTTTTATCCGTTTTCCCCGTGAACTACATGTATTCTTGTGCTGTTTATCCACAATGAATTCACATGGACTAGCTCGGCTTCCAATGGCTCTGCCATCTATCAGCACCAGCCATGGCCTTATTTTGTTTGTTTACTGGAAGATGAAGGCCTCTCCCAGTGACCACCAACTGACAAATGACCGTGTCATGCATCAGCCGGATCTGCCTTATTCCTGAAAATTTCCAAATTTCATTGCACCGCCTAAGACTGCTTTTCACCTGTGGGACTCTCAACATTTGAAGTTGGGAAATAAAGACTTTGGCTAACCTGTCGTGTAGTCGACAAGAGCCTCCAGAGCGGCCAGGCGGACATCGATAAAGAGTCCGTACTGGGCGTACTCGCGGAACAGCGCGGATATGTTGGGAAGGTGACCCATCTTCTGCAGCTTGCGGATAGCCTTCAAACACCTGGCATAACACAAGGAAAAAAGTAAAAAAAAAAAACAATGCGACCAATAGCGTTGTTACAATGGTGCACTAAATGCGCTTAAAGGGACACTAAAGAGAAGAATGATTTCTTCTGCCCCCCCCCCCCCCATCAGTAGCTTAGCTTTCTACGAAACAAAAAACACCACTCTTACCCCGCTAAGACGCTTGGTAAGCCAGAAAAAGCGCACAAGCGAAAGAAAGGTGGCGACGCCTCCTTCAAGTTCCCGCACCTGGTCGCTGTGACGTCATGGATTTTGGTGGCATCTTCTAGGGCCTACTAATGATAAATAGCGGTACAGATTGACTACATTGTGTTCTAAAGGAACCGAATATTCAACATGGCAAGTTTCAGGAACCTTCACTCAGCCAACGCGGCCCAAATGCGAAAACATACTTTGGAGTCCCTGACGTCACACTGACGCACCGGCGTCAGCGTTTCGGCGCGAAATTCAAATACTGATACTTTGACCTTCATTTTCTCATCTAATAATGAAACTCTTATTTTGAAATGACTGCCTGCAGGGTTCTAAAACAATGCTTTATTTGCCTTAACTGATTTATTGTGTCGCTTTAGTGTCCCTTTAAGCTTAAGCCGCCTTCAAGACATCCCTTGCTAAAGAATAGTGTGCCTGCCCTTTGTTTTAATTAGTATTTGTGATTTTTTTATTTTTTCCCCCACTACTCTCTGTCATGCACTGGCCTTCAGAACAAACAAACAAACACTGATGTCCAACTAGTCCCTTTTGAGCACTTCTGAGGGCTCTGACAGCAAGCTTTACATTTGGTAGGTAAAAATTGAGTGCACAAAACACATTCGCCTGCTTTTTTTCTTTTCTTTTCTTTATTTTTCAGAGTGCCATGCTCCAGCTCAGCGCTCTCACAGGCACTTTCATCTATGACCTGGGAGCGCGACCTGCATCTGGCAGAGTTTCGGTCACGTGACTGTGGCAGTTTATCTTTCGACAACCTGACCCAATACCACTTCTTTCTCTCAATCCCTACTGAAACATAATCAACCTGAATTTTACATCCAATCTGTGCTGCTGCCTTTCCATCTTTCAATATTTCTACCATTTGCCTTACCACTTGGAAGATGATGGAAAAAACTTGAAAGGAAGCAAGGGATTGAGAAACAAGCCATGAAAAGGAACACAGAGGTGATTATTCATAAAGTGAAATGCGTTAGCTTTATGTCTGCTGGAAATGTTGCCACATGTAAGTTGTTTTAATGTTTACCAGTGATCGCCTACGCCAGATTGCCATTGTCATCAAGTCATTACTTTCGTGAAAGGTATGCTTGGTGTATTGAAATTTCAGCAACGTTGTCACCAAATAGACAGCGTAAAGACGTCTCCAATTAGATTACACATGCAATGTGAATAGTGTTATACATTCTCGAATCAACGTGAGCATCAGCAATAACTCTGGAATGTACGATTACACATGCATAAATACTGGACTGACTTCGACAGTGAGCTTAAATTCGATGACTGCTGATGGTGCTTGCCACTGCTCTGCCTTCAGGTCACAGCTTCAGCTAACGAATGTTTAATTCTTTCTTAATTTCATCTGGAAGTTAAATTAAATATTAAATTATCGGGTTTTACATGCCAAAACCACAATCTGATTATGAGGCACGCCGTAGTGGCGAACTCCATATTAATTTTGACCACCTGGGGTTCTTTAATGTGCGCCTAAATTTAAGTACACAGGTGTTTTTTAAATTTCGCCCCCGTCGCAATGCGATGGCCGAGGCTGAAATTTGATCCCGGGACCTTGTGCTTTGCAGCGCAACACTAAAACCCCTAAGCAACCATGGCGGGCCACCTGGAAGTGAAGTGCTTCTGGTTCTTCACTATCACTACATTGCGACAATATCATTGTGATATCCTTTAAGTTCATCTTGGCTATTCGGGTTGCTCTCATATTTCATTTGAAAGACTGTGATGCAATGAACTCACCCTACTGTTATAGTGTACTTGTAACAAGGCAAGAGCTTCTCGAGGTTGAGGCAGCGGGTGATTTCCTCCAGGATCAGCTTGGTGTCTGCCGATAGCGATTCAACGGTGATTGGCTGGCTGTAAAAGAAAGGTCAGCCAATCAGAACTTGGTTGCGAATGCAGCATATCATGCAGACATTTTTCAGCCGGGAATGAAAGCGAAGTAGTACCCTGCTTGAGCCAGCACGGACACAACTGGCGTCACCGTTTCGCCAAGGGCTTCGATGAGAGCAGTCCGGTAGTAGTTGTCGGAAAACTGGCAAAACCAAAATGCAAACAGTTTTCAAAAGTCAGTCGGTGTTGCATGATCGGCTTACCTGACAAGCTGACAGTCTCTCACACACTTCTCACAGCACAAGCACTGTGTCTTGCACCAATATATTTCATTTTCATTTCATTGACAACTCTAGAATTCATTACTTCTGCTTGCAACACTGTCCAAATAAACGAAGATGGCTATGACATCCAGGTTCATAGCAGCTCTTTCACTTGGTGCTGTGCTCATGCGTTTTTCGTTTGTGGCGTTTAACCAAAGGTGTTTCGTCGAAGCCGAAAGGGTCCTTGCTGGTGATTACCTTATTTTGATCGGTCTCAAGAATTTCAGCGACGAAACCATGGAAATCATTGTGCTGTGCATGCCAACATCTGGCCTGCCCAGCGAGCCGCATTAGGTATTTTTTTTAAAGACAAAGAGCCTTTCAAGCGAGCCGGAGGTTTAAGAAAGGGGACGTATTTGTGCATAGCGGACCTCCGAAAGGTGCAAGCACTTGTTCGTGGTGTTGTTACACTGGTACAGGTACAGTACTCGACTGTTTTCGACCTTCATAGGCAACCCCGCAGTGCCCGCACTACGACTCGTCTTGCAGTGTATCACACAGAGCATCTCACTATATATTGGCAGTAACATCTGTCTCGCTTTCAAAAGCTACATACGGTATTCTGCGCTAAGGCTAAAAAACAACAATGTTACCTGGTCAATGTGTCTTGCAATAAAAATAAATGAGAGTTCTGTTTGTGAGTCGGGGCTGCACCTTTCTTTTTACGTTAGCTGATACGTGTGATAAGGTCGTCTGCGTCCGTTGACTGGTGCTTGTTTGTGCTTGCAGAACGCAGCGTCCGAGGTAGGGCTTGGGCTTGCAAACGCAGCAGGCACCCGCCACCCGTAGAAATTCTCAAACCCTAGTCATACGCGAGAAGTGAATAACAGCCAATCGGACCAAGTTGAGTTTTTTCCAACTTGTTTCCAGAATTTATCGAAGGCTTTCTTTTGGGCAAAGTCACTTACATTAGTGCAAGTGCATGACTTCCAAATGAACTGAACCAGTTGTAATGAAATTGAGGTGTGTGCGCAGTGTTGGAAGGCTAACTAGTGGCGATGTGCGTACGTCAAACACTCCGAAACAAAAGCTGGAATGAACGCTGTATGTTGTTGCTTCTAAATTTCTTGCGAGCAAATAAACTGGCAACTCAACGCGCTGAATGAGAAAACAACATCTTCTGCCTGCACCGCTAAACTAAAGCATGCTATGATATGTCGCCTTGTGGCATGACGTGTGTCATGATCAACCTCAGACCTTCCGAGGCAGTTATCATTCCTGCTTCCGTGCCTACAGACAAAAGTACATTAGCGAGAATATTCCTGCTGCTTAAAGCATTAGTAACATTAATGCTGGGGCAGAAAGTAAATGAACAAAACCAAATGAAGCTAAGACATACATCACTATAATTTACTAAGGCACCTGCCTAAAAAAAGCACACTATGCGATTTGAAATGCCAGCAAGATAGCGAAGGCAATGTCCTGCTTGCCGGGAAGAAAGAAGCCCTGAAAGAAGTGTTCCGAACAAACCGGTATATAGCAGTTGTCACCTTTTCTCAATGCGAAGTTTCTTACCCAAGTTGCTATCCGATGTGCGCTGTCTGCTTCTGTTACGAAAAGATGAAATCATACATTGCTGTCTTTCCACCACGACGACACGCATAATGGTACACAACAAGTCTTTTGACATTTGTTTTTTTTTGTTTTTGTTTTTCGGGCTTGTGTGTGGTGGCATCACGACGATTTGAGAACCACGAGGCATTTAGTGCGTTCCATGATAGAAGACCCCTTTTTGATTCAAGCCTGACCCTGGATTTGCTCTTTCTCAGAGCGGCTGCTAGAGGGGGGGGGGAGGCGCGCATTTAGCTGGAATCGCCAATAGGCAAGAAAAAAGAAGTGCTGGACAGAACAGACACCATGGTAAACTTATATACCGGAAAGAGAACATCTAACCATGGAATCAGTTAGTGGAAACTGGGGACAGGGAATGATGACTTGGTGGAAAAGTGGTTGCTTGCGCAATGCATAATGACCAAAGCAGGCCAACAAGGGACCAGGTCTGCAAACATTCTCTTACATAGGCGCTGTCTTGCTTCGATTAGCTATTGCTGCAGTGATAGTCTTGTCACAGCAACCTAAACTTCTGTTGCTCTGCTTGGCACCCAAACTTCCACCAGCAAGATCATTCCCACATATTTGAAGTTCAGCAACTACAGAGCATGTGAAACATTTGTGGCATGCCATGGATGAGAAAAGAAGCATGTCAATAACTTGAAAGCACCCACAACAGCTATTGCCATAAATGACGATTAAAGTACTTTCATTTTTAAAAAATATGAAGCGAAGGACAGAATCACCACATTTACTTAAGTAGGTGCTTTACGAAGTAGGTGCTTACATTCAAAGCAACTAGTTTAACTTAATTTGGAGTTTAATACACTGGTTACCAAAGCTGACGAACCGCTGGGCCCAGCCACAGAGTCCACATTTCCAAAGCTGCCGATTCACTGGGTTGGAGGCTGAGGGTAACGTTGGTCTAAACCTTTATTTATAGATGGCTTGACGGGAAATATATGCTATACTTGATTAAAAATGTTGTCAACAGATGGCCCTCTTTACAAAGTTACAAATTTTAATATTTTTAGTGTTTAGTATTTAGCAAAAGTATGTGTAGCGCCATTAAAAATAATCCAGGGTTCGTACAGCCCTCAGGGACAGAAATTCAAGGATATTCAAGGACTTTCAAGGCCCTGTCAAAGCTATTTAAAGGGTCCACAGTGGCATCGCATCTAGCAAATTTTTACTATAACAACGTTTTCAAAACACTACAGCTAAACTTGGTGATAACGAAGTTAGTAAAATTGGCACTTTACTTCGTCATATTGAAATTGGACCTTTTATGCAAAAGATACAGTTGCCAAGATATTTTTCTTGCACGGAAGAGGCCGTAAAGCTTTCTTGCATCATCGTGCAACCGAAAAAATAAACAAATTTCATGATGATAAAGGCATTTTTAAAAATTTGTGAGTCCACAACCAAAGATATGGTTTCGTGCCATGTCGATGATGTCTTTACATCGGCGGTAGGAAACGAAGCCTGAGAAGCTCTCAAGTTCACTCCACCACTGCGGCTGATGAAGTTGCCTGCAGTTGCATGACTTTGCCATAGATTCAAAGATAAAATGTGGCCACGTGAAAAAGAAAAGGCAAGTTGCCGCACTGCCTTTGGTGCCGCACACCCAATGTAGCAGGATTTCCCCACATTGTCAGCCACGCATGCCTTTCTCCCGTCTCCCTTCCACTCTGTTGAAACATGAGTCTGACAGCGCCGACAGAGAATTGGTGGAAGGGAGAAGGAGAAAGTGCGACAGGGTGTGACTGCGACGAAGTCGTGCTGTGTGGGGTAAAGAAATTTGAGGGTTTTTAGGGAACAAAAGGAATTCCCGGACTTTCAAGAGCCTTGAAAACATACTTTTCAATTCCAAAGGTTTTCAAGGATTTCAAGGACCTGTGCGTACCCTGTAATCAGTACGAAGGTTGCCGCAGCACGCATAATATATGGTAGCCAATGGGTTAACATTCTAAAGCAACACATGGGCTACAAGGGATGCCATAGTAGAGGCCTCTAATTTAATTTTGACCAGCTGGATTTTTAAAAATTAAACGCACACCCAAACCTAAGTGCTATACGAGCGTTCTCGCATTTTGGTCCGAACAGATTGGGGCCTCCATGGCCAGGAATTGAAACCGTGACCTGGTGCTCGTCAGCAGAATGCCCTGTGGCAGGTCAAAGCAAGTAGTAAAACAATAGTAAACAATTTCTGGAGTGTGAACTAAAATTCTCCAAAAGAACTGGAAGTTGAATGTTTCAAAGTAATCTTCAAAGCGACAAACCACAGTAAACTAGGCGTGTTGCTCCTAGCCGTCACACTGCCCTTCTACAGTTATTCAAGCATACTGCGACTCGATGTGTTGTACGGTAGCTGAACTGTAACTTCTGTTACATTTAACACTGGCAGATCAAACTGCCCTTCTATACTATCAAGTCTATTTGTGATGCACCTTTTAAAAGACCCTATCATGACAACATCGATTAAGATGCTGAAAGTGCATACTAAAGACTTGACTGTCTTGGAACTATACCAAGCAGTTTCTCACGAAAACTTGCCGAAATGTTTCGTCTGCGAGAAAGGGTAACACCATTTTGTAGAAACTATCCAGGAGCCAAACTAGTGAGTGCAGATGAGCCAGGACCACATAAAACAATTAAAAGGATTGAAAAAAAAACTAGGGGCTTACATTTGTGCCCAATTCTTTTTTTTTTGTGTCTTTCATGCACTAATGTAGTATTAGGGTCTATAAACAGAAAAGTTAAACTTTATCCTAGAAACAAGGAAAGGCTTAAATGTGAGGGGTGCTTAGATTGAGAAAAATGCAGTACTTCTGCAGTTCTGCATCGACTTGAACGCTTGAGCACAGAACAGGTGATTAAAACAGCTATGCAGATGAAGAGGAGGACGTTCAATAGCATGTGCCAGCACGTGTCTTGAAAATAAGCAAAATCGGGTTTTTGTGATCAAGTTACTCACTGCTGCGCTTACTGACCTTGTTCTTGCTGTTTTCGTTGTACTTGAAGAGGTCGAATAGAAACTTCATCACTTCTGGCGCACAGATACCATGGATGGTTCGTAGGCCTGCCATGGCCACAGGAATCGTCTGCGAGAAAGCCGCGTCAACACCTTCAAGCGGAATACCTTCAACCTTGAAGCCTTCGTGACAACTGCTTCTTATGACTGTTGACCTTACAGCCTTCCTCATAGCTCAGGCAGCATAGCTTGCACTGGTCCACTTTATATTCTCATCCTCCGTCGTTGGCTATTGGCTCTGATGCCAATGACAATGACACTTTTGTCATTGCCGTCGACCCTTCTCACAACACGGGCGGTCTACATTTTGTACCGATTCATTTCATTTTCCATACTCCCCAATCTTTGTCACTGGCTCCAAGGCTAATCGCAAAGGGCATCAATGACAAGGAAAATGACACCATTTGTCATTGTTTCCAGGATTTACCACTCGTCATGATAAATTATAAGAAGAGAAGAATTGAAAATAATGTGAACTGTTACAAAAGTATGGCTCTGAATTTGTGCTCGTGCAAGTACTATACCCTTTCAATAGTGCCAAGTGATCATCTGCTTAGCTAAAATGGGGCAATTCATTTCATGACAAAGAACATGGAGGAGAGCTACAAGTGAAGCTTGACAGCCTCTGAGGATCAACGCTTCACATTTTCCACAGACATTAGATTATACAAGTCAGACAGAATGCAAATGAAATGGATCATTACGAACCATAATAATACTGGCCCTTGGCCGACGTTCAGGGTTGATCACGCTTGAGACCATTACTTTCAATTAACATCACATGTCCAAGCCAGTCGCCATGACGAAGTACCATGGCAGGTACTACATAAGACAAGTCAAGCCCAAAAGGAAAGCATACCAGAAAGTGACTAGTCAATAGGGCATCAGCCAGCTGAACACAGATTACTGCATGCATAGAAGTTACTTTTCAGATTCTCGGAATTTGAACATAGAAACATAAGGGAGGGAGAAAATGGATGCGAAAGGTAACCTTGTACAGATGCAGCAGCTGTCATACCTTCTGGAGAAAGTAGTGCTGGAAGTTTGAGAAGTTGTTCTGCCTGATGATGTGCGGGCATGAGTGTGAGCCAAACATCTTCCTGAAGATGGCCATCATCGCCGGTGGCCCCGCCCATGTTGACACCATGTGGTTGGCCACCTGCCAAGTGTGGACACCAAAGGAGTTTATGATCACGCAAGGCTCAATGCCATCTTGTTTCTAATAAAGCTTGCTCTTTAGCATAACACGAGAAGGATGGTTGGTACGAATCTTTACTACAGGCAGTATAGTTTTTTTTTTTATAAACAAAAATTTCTCTTTCTTTTTGGTGCCTTCATGATGAAGTTTAGATTGCATGTCTGCAAATGGCATTATGAGTTGAATGCTTGGTTCGTTGACTGACTGAGTGATTGACTGACCGCGTTTATTGTCCCATTGCAGTACAGGAACTACAAGAGATGAGAGATGTCATAAAGCAGAGACGATTGTTTGACTGATTGATGGACTGATTGGATGGTCCCTGGACTGTTGAGTTGATCAATCAATTGACAGGAGTTTGATTTTCCAAAGTAACGCGAAAAGTATGACAGATGCATAGCAGAGGCCTACAGATTAACCTGGACAGTACAGGCTTCTCTAGAGCACACCCAAACCACGGTACGCAAACGTTATTGCATTGCACCAGCACAAGAATGAAAGCTGAGGAAGCTGGGCATTGAACCTGTGACCTCATTGCTCAGCAGCAGAATACAACAGTCATTCAGCCAGGGCGGTGAGAGACATGAACTGCAGCAACATCAAAATTCGAACTATCTCCTAATGATGAAAAGCCTGGTAACAAAGATACAGAGAGCCAAATTTTATGACTGTACCTCAAATTATCACACTAATCTTCTTCTAATCTAATCTTTCTTCTAATCTTCTTCTAATCTTTCTTTTCCCTACTTACTTAAATGCGCAAGCATGCGCATTTCCTTTTGCCTTTTCTCTTTTCTGCTAAATTTTTTAACGAGATCCCCACAGAGCCTGTCGGGCGATAAAAACGGCACAGCAAAAGAGATACGGAGAAAAAGAAAGCTTGACTTTAAAAATGAAGTAAGCAGGCGACCTCACCTGACGCAGGCAAAACGCAGCAGCGCATCGCACCCTGTAAAAGCAGTGCTCATTCTCAATGGTGTCCGTCAGGGCAAGCCGAGTCTGGGCAGTGGGAAACTTGCAGAGTGCTTCAATTGCCTGCGTTTGAGGGCACAGAAACGAGTTAATTTCGAAATTATGAATCATAATAATAATAATATTTGGGGTTTTACGTGCCAAAACCACTTTCTGATTATGAGGCACGCCGTAGTGGAGGACCCCGGAAATTTTGACCACCTGGGGTTCTTTAACGTGCACCTAAATCTAAGCACACGGGTGTTTTCGCATTTCGCCCCCATCGAAATGCGGCCGCCGTGGCCGGGATTCGATCCCGCGACCTCGTGCTCAGCAGCCCAACACCATAGCCACTGAGCAACCACGGCGGGTGAAATTATGAATCAATTAAGATTTAACAGCATTATTCTTGTTATTGTCCATAAATTTGTAGAAGCAGCCCTCTCAATCCTTAGCCATAGACTACCTGTAATCCATAAAGGAGGGTGGCACGTACAAACAACGAATATGTAGAATACAGTGGAACCACAATATAACAAACACAAATACAATGAATAACGGATATAAAAATGTAGGGTAAATACAAATTTTTTTCACCAGCTTTAGCACAACAAATATATGCTTATAACAAATACTGGATATAACAAAGGTATTTTATTGTAGAGTAAAACGCCATCATAACAACTTTTGATTGTAGTTAAAGCAGCCTGTAATAAGGAGTATAATCTGTATAAAATACCAAAATAAAATAAACAGACACACAATTAAGGCACAGAAATACTGCGATAGCATGCAAAATGTACTCAACAAATAAAGTCAATGGTGTATTGGGAAATAAAAAGTTGTTCAGATAGAAGGACGAATTGATGCAGAGCAATGTGCCAGCCATGCTGACTAAATTCTTTTCTTTTTTTCAGTAGGCAGATTGTTTTAAAACAGGATGTCAGTACTGCTGCTTACCAGGGTCCGTGCTGTAAACATCCCCAGAATATCGGCGAATGGTGCGAACTTTAGAACCAGAGCACATTTACTATGAAAAGCGTAAGATGTTGTTGCCGCAAACACCTTCATGTGCCATCGACAGTGTTCTGAACTGCAAAAACATGTCTAAATGCATGCTAAACGGCACAATGTTTGGAAACTGCATGACTTCACACTGTGCAGATTGTTGATGAGGGCAAACTGACCTCGATTTGAGACGTGACGTCCCGCTCGTAGCGCAGCTGGTACTGCCACTGGTAGTCAGGTTGGATGAAGATCACCTGCCGCAGAAGCAGCATGTCGGGGTCGATCCGGATCCAGAGCACAGGAGAATCAGCACTGTGGAGGCAGAAAGGCAGGCAAAGTTTGCAGAGCTCTACTCCAATATACTGACCAAGTGCCCCCACGTGCGCCAGCACCACCCCCTCCCCCCTCCTCTTCCGTTAACCAAGAATTTCAAATTGTAGAAACAACTGAGCAAGCCCCCCCTCTCCCATTTCTTCCCATCTACAGCAGCGCCTTGAAACCAAAATAACACTCCTGTTGAATCCAATTCAATGCAACAACGAACAAAGGAACTACCAGCGAGACATTCACCATTGCATTTGATGGCGCTGTGTGAGGTAGGCATGTCACATTATTATTTACATTAACTCTATATGTTATTTATGTATTATCCATAAATAGCGAGTTGTCTAAAGAGTATTGGTAAGCTTTCAAATAATGCTACATGACTGAAGAAGTACAACAGAATGCATAGCTACAGAGTGAAGCCCAAACCGCACGCAAGCGATTTTGTGCGCGATACAGCTGTTGGCAGTAAGGTCCGAAATCACTGGCTAATTGCTGTCAAAAGTGCAAGCTTGTCGTTAATTAACAGCACCGTTTTCTACCCAAAGCAGCTACGATAAAGCTCATCGCGCTGCCTCCTTGTCGCATCATGGTATCGCCTGCTGCCATCCTTAGTATGGGGTTTCATCGGCAAGCGACAGACTTGAGTGACAGCAATCTCCATGCCGTGGCTCGTTTCCATTGCACACAATATTGCTTACATGGGGTTTATGCTTAATAATCAATAGACATGGAATTAATGCCCCCACATAGAGCATAACAGATATAAACCACACAGCAACTAAACAGGCAGGACGACACAATTTGGTGCATAGCTTGCATAGCTGTCACAGTGCGCTGCTTGAATTTGTGACTTAAAAAAGTGCCTTGCACATCAGAAGCAAAGGATGCATCAAAATAAATTTATTTCAAGGTAACAGTGAATTCATACGTTACATTGGAATACGTGAAACGTAAGTACATAGCCTTTGAACATGCCGAGCGACACATTTGTATGATTACAAGGCTCGCATGGCTTCCATGGCAACGTCTCCAAACTGTGGAAATTACTACAGAAAAAATAATTTGAATTGTAGGGTTTTACGTGCCAAAACCATGATTTGAGTATGAGGCACGCCGTAGTGGAGGACTTTGGATTAATTTTAATCACCAGGGGATCTTTAATGTGACCCCAATGCACGGGACATAGGTGTTCTTGCATTTTGCCCCTATCGAAATGCAGCCGCTGCTGCCGAGATTTGATCCTGCGACCTCGTGCTTAGCAGCGCAACACCGTAGCTGCTAAGCTACTGTGGCAGTCCCAGCAAAATTCCATGTCACAGCCTCAAAACATTCTGTTCTATGCTACCACAAATCCACTTGGAGTTAATTGAAATACATAATAGAAAGAAACATGCCGTCTCCAATTGCAATTTTTTATTTGCGGCTACCTAAGTGGCACTGGGACTGGTGTCAATGCCCGCCATATGTACTTACCACTTCTCTTATCATCATCATCCATCCCAATATTTTCACTCCCCTTCCCTCTTCCCCAGCGAAGAGTAGCAGACTACAGCGCACTAGCTCAGGTCGACCTCTCTGTCTTTCCTATCAATAAATTCTATTCATTCATACGAATGTGTTTTAATGCAAAGTCAGTATGGGCCAGCCTTGCTTCTGCTTTCTGTACCGGCACGAAACACTGAATTATTTCTAGGAGCGTTGTTTAAAGCTCTGTGTGGAGTTAATTTTGGCTTTTACTGTCACTTCAATGGCCCCTACAGATGTGGCCAGTGTGCTGTGAAACTATGCAATACATAACAGCAGTCGTCAGCCGAAAGCTTCGAATGGCTTACTCCATAGCACTCAAGTCCATGTCCACCTCCTCACCAGTGCAGAGGGGAATTTTCTTTTTCTTGTTCCTGTTGGGGAAAAAAATTATCGCATAAGAAAACATAATGGCACAAGTAATAAACAGAAAAACATGATATTCTATCAGATCAAGTGCCAGATACAGGTTCAAGTGTGCGTTATCAGTAAGAGCATGCTAAGCAGAGCACAGCAGTGTAAGTGTATATATTTGCTCTTTTGGTTCTTTAGCATATTATGCAGGCCAATTTCTAAGTTAACACAAGAAAAGAATTCCTGTACAAAAGCCTAAGAACTTAACTAACAGTTCTGACTTACGATACATGCACAACAGTATTAATATATGCACGAAAAACGGCGAATCAGCTCTGTGGAAATCAAGATTTTTATGAATCCACAAGAATCATGAAAGGAAAAAAATTATTCGGGCTTCCTTTATAGAATCGTGCTACTGTAAGGTGGATGGCAGTTTTCTTCCTTTCATGTTTCCAGAAAAATGTTATTAGTCCTAACTCGTAATAAAAAGAAAATAAAAAGAAGAAATCTGAGTGCATATAAGTTACCTTTAAGCATAGTGCCAAATACTGTGCTTTAACGGCTCGAGTATTCTACAAAATGTTCTATGTACTCTCACAATTAACCTAGGAACCTTACTTCGCCTTATAGAAGCTCATAGCTTCTAATGGCCAACTGTCATCGATGACAAAGATGAAGGACTGCTAGCAATGGTCAGGCGTCATATGGATAGTTGCGTTTCTCCAGTAGGTGGAGGCAGTTGTGGGTAGAAGCCCTGAAAAGCCAACTATAGCCACTGCTGTGCTACATTACGTAGCAGTGTTGGCAGTCAAGCTTTCTGTGCGAGAAGACGTCAGGCATCAGCCTAAATTGACAAGATTTCCTTCCTCCAACACAGTCTGCATGGCAGAATGACTGTAAGGTCAGTACATTGCATGTCCTGTCATTTCCTCCGCCTCTCTTTTTTCTGTGCTACGTCGCATTGCCCAGGCAACACTGAACGACTTGCGTGACCCCTTAGTGGGTTGCTGTGAACTCCTGCGGCTACATCACTCTCAACGTGGCCTTCTAGATCCCAATATTTAAACCGGTTACACTGCTATTTATAGGGAACATCACTGAGAGGGAGATTAACAAGCAGCCAAACAATGCTGAATACTTGCCGAAGGCTGCTATTGTGGAAGCACATCAATAAACACTATTTGATACGAGCGTACAACAATTTATGAAGCTGAATTCAGTCCGGCTGAACATGGTTCTATTCAACACTCTTTGAAGACAGTGGCAAAGTAAAACAACACAGAAAACTTGAAACAAATACATTTAATTTTATCCGAAATATTGTTGCTATTCCTGAAGTCGTCATCACATTCTCAAATGTGTTGTGCACCCCGAACAGCTTTTTGTGAATACCTAAAAACTTGTACTACTATATGATAAAATGATGTTTCTGCTTTCTAGCCAAGGTTCTCAAAGTTCTCTGTCCAAAATTTCTGCACACCCTTTAATGTCTTAAAACTACCCAGCATTACAGAAATTAGTGTTTTGCATCCAGGATGTGCAGGTACTGACCGTCTACTCTTGGAGTGGCAAGTGATGTCGTGCTTGGTGGCATTCTCTTCAATCTGAAGATTGTGCTTGAATGTGCCGTCCAACTCTTGGATGGTAACTGTGAGTGGACCCTGCAATACGTGACAAAGAAAGCAAAAGCGTAAACGAGCAAAACTGGCCCGTGTCAAAGCATTCTGCATCTTATTTTCCAAGTACAAGTGGTTGTCGACAGACCGGTGTTGGGAGTGGAGGGGTTGAAGATAAGAGGGTGAAATCACCCATGTCCTCTATGAAGCCTTTGCACTTTGTGTAAGGCTGAACTCACGCAAAGCACTCAGACTGCAAAATGGCAAAGAAGGAGATCCTCAGGATCTGTGCGAGAACCTTCAGCCAACTCCATATTTTACAGTGAATAGGTGGCTTCCATTTTGCACCCCTCAGCAACGGCCCCTCTCAGAGTAATGAAAACTAATCTCGAAGGCCATGCTTTTGCAAGCTGCAGGTGCTAGAGGCGACTGCAGGCACTGGAAATATGGAGACCATGTTTTTAACACCACCTATAGCCGCCTCCTTCATTTCCTTCATTGTGCCTGGGCTTGTACATAATTTCTTATTTCGAACAGACTGCCACAAAAATTGTACTAAGCGCAACGACGTGGGGTACCTCGTGCCTGTATGCTCAGCTGCCTACCTAACATGTAGCATTGCGGAAAAACCTGGTGAACACGGCTGACTATTAAGTGCAAGTATGGGCCTCCGAGATCTGTGGCGTAGAGCAGTGCACGGTTATACGAGAACTACGTACCGAGAACAGTCATATGTACTACTGTTATATGAGAACCACGTTATATGAGAACTAGGTTCTCGTACAACGGTGGTGCACAGGTGGTGCGCTGAGACGGTGCCACTGGGTATAGAGGTCCTGGCAAAGGGGACATATTTTACTGCACGCAGCTGACGTTAGGCGCTTAGTCATGTTGCCATGTTCTAAAACAGTCGAGTAACATTACAAAAGCAATTATTTGATGCAAAAGAACCCCGAATGTGATGGTGAAGAAAGTGTAACGCGTAGCAAGTGGCAGTGCCCCAACAGATGTGATCTTTTGTGCGAGTTCAGAAATGCTGGTTTGCTGCTACGTGGGCCATTGGCAAGTCGTTGGCATTCAGTCTAAACGTGCATATTGCTGCCTAAGTGAGAGCCTCACTGCGTGAGGCAGCATTTTGAAATAAAAACTTCAGCATATTAATCAGCATGTCTTGCATAAAAAGCAGTGGTCACATTGTGCCCAGCATGAATACTAGAAGTTAGGTTTTGTTGTGAAGCTAATGCTTTAGGTGCTCTTTTAGATGTTAGAAGTTCCAACGCTTGCATTTTTCAAGGGCTAACACTGTTGCCATATTGTAATAAGTAAAAAAAAAAGAAAACAAACAAAGAAACTGTACAGTTATTTTATTTATTTGTTTACAATACCTCGAATACCTCTGATGAAGGGGTTTCACGAGGAGTGGGCAAGTATACAAGTTAGCAGAAACACAATACTACTGCAGCAGGCACTGAAATGAGTTACAAAAACAGCAAGGAAGAAAAATGTTAGAACTAAAGAATTGGCACACAGGTTAAGAGAAAGAAAAATGCGAGAAATAAAAACGAGAAAGGCTTATCAAATATAACAATCGACAAATATCGAATGTAATGTGGACAAAAAGTGGCTGTATGATGCTTAACGCATATAATTAATGCACATGATGCTAAACCGCCTGCACGATGCAGCTGCGATCCTTATCACTTACCACATATTTCTTGATACCGAGAGACTGTGTGTCAGTCTGCTTTATCTCCAGCTCCACTGTGTTGCGCTTGCGGTTGAAGACAAATGTACCGTGGAACTTTGCATGACCACCCTGTCGTCTGTGTGCGTTGGTGAGTCAAGTCGAGCCAACTGATCTAGTGTATGTGCGAATGACAGCAGTTCTCCATTGAGGAACAAAGCAGTGACATTGTCTGTGACTGTGACAGCATGCTTAAAAGATTTGAAAATGAACTGAAAGTACGGTGAGCCAACCAAAGTAATGACATCTGTTTGAGTCGACTAGAATTTTGAGTTATCTAAGCATGAACAATTACAAGTCAATCATATTGTCACGTGTCAACTTTCTACTCACTTGCCAGGGGAAACTGCTGCAGATTTAGACACTTTGAATGGTAGGCCTTCTAATGCAATACAATACAGCAGGTCTTTAAAGGGACACTAAAGTGAAAAATGATTTCTTCTGCATCAGTAAATTACCGTTCTACAACACCAAAAACACCACTCTTACAACGATAAGACATTTGGTAAGCCAGAAGATGCGCAAGAACGAAATACGGGTGGCAACGCCTACTTAAGTTCCCACACCTGGGGGTTGCGACGTCTTGGATTTTGATGGCATCTTCTAGGGCCTATACAGCCGTACAGATTGACTACATTGTGTTCTAAAGGAACCAGATATTAAACATGGCAAGTTTCGGGAACCTTTATTCAGCCAACGCGGCCCAAATGCGAAAACATACTTTGGAATCCCTGACGTCACGCTGACGTACTGGCGCTGGGGTTTCAGCGCGAAATTCAAATACTGATACTTGGACCTTCATTTTCTCATGTAATAATCAAACTATTTTTTTTAAATGAATGCCTGCAGGGTTCTCAAACAATGCTTCATTAGTCTAAACTGATTTATTGTTTCGCTTTAGTGTCCATTTAAACAATGGTAGGCAGCCCCTTCAACATTGGCCGCAGATAAGAGATATATCAATTTGTTGCAAAGGATACACCCATTGCTCCAGGAAGGTCTTGATATCTTTTCCAGTCACTATAAAAATTGCCTTCTGGAACTGCAATGACAAAGCATAATGCAGACGTGAGAAGATAAACACGGCACCCTTGCCCCCACAAAAAAAATCAAGCACAGAAACAAAGACGCGACAGATCCGCAATTATAACATTACAGCAAAAACGAGTGCCTTCACAGAGTTGTCAAAGATTTGTGGGTTATACATTACTCTTAAATTTTCCAGTAAGAAATTTCAGGCAATTGGTCTATCTTTTTTAATATATGGGCTTGAGAATGTACGCTGTCTAGAGGCACAATTCTGCCCATTTCTCATCGGCATCTATTAGATCCCGATTAGTCAGCTGCCAGCAATGTAGATGCTGTGATGTAATTATGTATATTAGTAAGACATCTAAAGAAGAGCAATAAATTGGACTGACTGACTGGAATGGAATTTTCTGAAGGGAACTTCAAGTGCAGTGTAATGTTGCTAGCCTGATATCAGAATGTACTAAAGCGTAATGCAGCTGGAAAAAAAAACAAAAAAAACAGGGGGCACAATTATTTGCAGGGCATGAAGTGACATACTGACACTGTTTGTCGAGAGAAGCATGTTGTGCCACATGTTAGAAGTGACCTTCTGCTGAGCTGCAGAACTTGCGAGAGAAAGGAGCTTGTTGAACACCTGCAAAGTGAATGAATGAACGACAAACACATTGTAAGCCCACATAATATAATGCTCCACCGAATACTGACAGAACAGTTGAATCTCGTTATAACGAACATGAATACAGTGAATTACAGTCAAATCTCGATATAACGAACACAGGTAAAACGAATTATTGGATATGACAAATTAAATATAAAAAATTTCTCACGAATGTCAGTGTGTACCGATTGAATGCTTATGACAAATATTCTATATAATGAAGGTATTTTTGTGTTTGATACAATTTCATTATAACAAGGTTTAACTGTATTAGATACAATTGAGTAAACTTAAAATTTGACTGGCAACAGTTTATATCAGCATGATTTCTATGCAATGATGAAATTGAAAATTCAAGATCTGACACAATATTGGTTACAGTGAAGCAAAAGTGTGTGCACTTACAGCTCAAAATATGTATTCTCATAACAAAAATATTGGATCTCCGGCAAGTGCAACTTGCAACTGCAGTTTTCCACATGTCTGAATCATCTGATTTGCAAAAAGGCATATTCAGGATGTGCAAATGCGTTTTGGTCAGCAGGTTGCCTTGGCTTGGCTTAACAGGAAAAAGGCCGCAATGTGGAAAGCAGCGTCTCACGTGCCTTGCTCAAACTGGCCTGCAGTGCCAATACATAGTATTACAGTTGCGCTCCTTTCGCACAGATTCGATTCCAAATTTATTTCTGTCAATGTCAACGAGTACTGTTTTAATGAATATCTGATGTACACATTTTAGTGGTGGATGAGACTTCATTACAATGAGATTGAACTGTTGCTGCAAGAGAACCTGCAACTTCGAAGCGTGCCATTGCCATGTAGAATGACCCTGATTGGTTCCTTATGCTACCAGTGTAGCCTATTACGTGAGAGGAATTGAAACATCAAATACTTGATTGCAGACCGACTTAGCTGTCACTTAGTGCTATGTGACAAGAGTCAAGTTGGTGACTCTGACAAGGCTGATACAGAGAACAATTTCCAGGTGTGAAATGTAAAAGGAAACAATGAAGTTGTTTAATTATTGCTTACGTATAAACTGTGAAATTAAAACATCTACGTGAACACGCACTAAATTACTATTCAGCGTAAGAGCCTAGTAGAGCCCCGTCATGTATGAGTCATGTGTAAAACCGCTAGGGCCTCTCGAGTAGAAATTTCGGGATTTTACCTTTCATAATGGTCACATGCGTATATGAAACTAATTAAATAGCAAAACTCCAACAATGTCTATATCATAGCTTCAGAATGCGGCCGAGTAGCACAATTTCAATTCGTACGTGGCTGCTTAGCCTGCCTGAAAGCTTCACAGGTTTCGACGCAAGTACCTCAGATTCAGCGCCATTTCACAATGCTGTACTTGGACCACATTCTATGACATGCTGGCTCTGCGACGTTCTGTCACATGGGTGTTATGGTATAAGCACAACAAGAAAAGCAATCAAGGCGCTCGGTACCTGCAAAAGCAGCTCCCTTCCGATGCGGTCTTCGAGCATGCGAATCACGAGGTGAGACTTGGCCCGCAACATCTCAGCGTACTTTGGCGACATCGTGTGCAGGTTCGTGACGGGAAAGTGGAAAGGCACGTTGTCACATCCACTCGGGTCCAGTATGATGCCGCCTGCTTCCTGTTCATAGGCTGTCACTTCTTTTAGTTGCTGTGACAAGAAAACAAACGCATGATTCAGTGCTAGCATGCCCTCTTCTGCAATGACTTGTTACAAGTTTAGATAACTGACTGGAAGGAAAGAAAGAGAAGTACTATGTCTTTTGCAAAACAGACACCAACATTTTTATGTGTGTTGTTTAGCATGCCAACGCAGGGATTGGCCTATGAAAGGTGTCGCAGTGGCCCACTAGTTATGGATTAATTTTGGCTGCCTCAAGTTTTCTAATATGCAGGCAAAGCATGATACATGAGTGTTAACAAACTTAGTTCATGCAAATATCACAATGTCAACACTGCCGCAGAGTATGCTGGTAGTGGCAGTCCTTAGTGGGCTGAAGCCCAACTATGGAAGAATCGCAAATTTGCTTCGTGAGGATCGAGTCAATCATGATCCATGGATCACAATTGAGCATTTTGATTGTGATCGTAGGCTGACTGGAATAAGCATTATGGTGTGAAAAAATGAAGACAAACACACATTGACAGGACCGGCACCATGATACCTTTTACTTATTCCTGTAGTTATGACCAGCTAGCTCAAGCAAAAGCTCTGATGTAGGCTGATGTCTGCGCTATGACTTCTACTGCATACTAGGGAAATGACTGTCAACTGCTTTGGAACCACTTAGCCAAACTCGATGTGCTAGTCCAACAATCAGTGTAGAGAAACTGGGGTCGATAGCAACAGAAAGTGCCCCATGTAACACTGGTATTAAGTGCCATCTCACCTTGTGAACTGAGAACCTGTACTCGTTGTTTCCAAAAGCTTTCTTGTTGTACTGGCCGGCGAGATACGCGGAGATCCCCTTTGGCAGCCAAGAGTCAGCCCTGCAGGAAGCGCATTTCAAATCCCAATAAAAACCTGTGGTGCTACTATGCTGGGCTGTTGTATTTTGCCATGTGTGTGTTTTAGGCCAACCAGAGAGAGTGTGGCCACCATTTCAGCCAATCAGAGCGAACAATATGGCAAACTTTACAATACAACGAAAATTCGACTGTCTAGAATGGTTTCCCCGTGACATGCAAAGTCGGCAAAATATTTTTCTTGCACTGAAAAACTAAGACGCACGTGAGGAAACTCCTACAAATGCTACTGCAGGCAGGGAACCTGATAACACCACATGAATAACAGACAAATGTAGAGGAACGCATGAAGATAGCGTTTGGCGATGAAGGACAGATATTTCCTAAAGATAGGTTTTGTTGCTGTGACGAATGCAAAAATGTTAATATGCACTACTTGCAACTGAACAGACTTTTCTAGCCAAATACAACTGCGCACACTTTAAAAGCTGCAGTTGAAGAGATGACAAGATTAAAAAAAAGTCATCGCTGACATGCACCAATTCTACTGCTTTTTTTTTGTACCCACAACTCTAGCAAGTGCTTACGAAAGGAATGTATGAGTTGTTATGAATAAGGTAAACGAATGAATGGAATAGTCTACAGATATTTATTGTGGTTAGATATGAGCACAAATTAATGAGGATGAGAACGGTTGTAGGTAAGGCACTCCTGTGAGGAGCGCCCACGCAAGCTGCAGTCGGGCCTCACCACCTGGCTGCTCTATGTGACCTAACAATGCCGGTGTGCGGGGCCGTGTGACAAACTCCCTCGAGGAAGTCACTCGACAAGTGAACTATGGATATGTTTACCTTGTCACTATGCTGTACCTATGTAATTAGTTCTTATTTACTCTATCCTATTTCCCTGTCCTTAAACTGCCTCCTCCCCCTCCCGCCCTCCAATGCTGACTATAATTCAGGTGTCAGCAGACTGCGGTAGACAGTTATTGCAGTAAGCAACAGTTTTCCTTCCCTTTATTTTCCTTTATCTATTTATCAATTTATTTAAATGAACAACCCGTTACTACTATGTTCAGTCGTATTAGGGCACTTGGAACTAACAAGAACATTGTTGCATGCAAGCTGCCAGAGATGTACTTTAGTTTCTGCAGTGGTAAAGCATGTACTAGTTACATCTCAGTTCTGCTCAGGAAATGTGAATTTGGCTTAACTAATATGCACTACTGATTATAGTTGGTGAATAGTTAGTCTCTGACACTTGCACACACTGAAGGCTAAGGTCCGTATGTATTGAATGCTTTTTTTTTTTTTTATGCGAAAGCATCAAATGACCCATTGAGCGAGAAAGCCGGCATCTGTAGCGGCGAAACGAAACCGAAATTCCCATTGGCTGTGACGCCATGTCAGGAGCCCGCCACATCGTGAGCGCACCTCGTTGGAACAGAGCGGGCGAAAGGGACACATGCTGCCACGTTAGTGCACCAGGTGTTGCATAAGGGGAGAGGGCATTATTGTGATGCTATGTCACCCTCGCTCTTGCTCATTGAAGCCGGCGCACGGTCCGCATCTCTCTCTCTCCCCCATTGGGCATAGCTGCTGGCCTTGGTGGCTACTGCTGTTTCCTCAGTCTCTCGTCACGCAGGACATCGGTGACACGTGGCATTGGCACCGCAAGCTGCTGCTGCTTGCTGGCCTCGGGCAGCACATATCACTATGGAGTCCGATGCACCTACATCGTCGGCGGCTGCAACTTCAGCAGTAGCGAAACATGGCCGTCCACACCACTATGCTACAAACGAAGTAAGGGAGCGGAAGAATGCAGCAAAACGAGCGAAAAGGCTGGCAGCGGACAAGCCGAATGGGAATGTAGACATTGTGGCCCCCGAAGAAGACATCGTCAGCTTGACTCTCTCCATAGACATTAGCAATCACGCTGCGTGAAACTAAATGCACTTAATTTCTAGCAATACCGCTCAAACGATCCCGGTCTACAGCCAACGTAGAAACCGAGAAAAAAAGAAAAATGCACCAACTTAATCGCTAAGCTCGATAACATACCTCACAGCGCAAAACTCGAAGGACCGCTCATGGTGTTCAATTGGAGATTAATGCTGTCACATTCACAACTCATAAGAGCTTAGGTGTCCTCTGAATTTTTTTTTTATTAAAATGGACGTTAAAAAGAGTTGCATAAAGAATTTTCAGGGGGATTACCTGAATAGGTGGACATTACTTGCTCAACAAATCTGAATATCCAAGTATCTACTCAAAGAGATTTGCTAATTATTTGCTCCGGGGCACACATTGCAGTTGTGAGGCATTGAAGTCGAACAGCAGTGAAGTCATGCATGCTTAGCAGAAATTCTGAACTACCACCACTTTCGAGATATCCATCCTCAAAAGTTCAGTAAAATATATGTCAGCATTTCAGCTAAGATTCTCTTGCTATAGAAATGACTGTGCAAAACTGACTGAAACCCAACATAATTCGTAGCAGATTCTACGGATAAATATAATGAAAGTGGTGCCAATCTCATGATTTGTGCTAAGTAGACATGACTTCACTAGTGTTCCACTTCAATTATGCAATTGTGGCATGAGTCCTAAGTGAATAGCTAAAATGTTAATTAGTGAACCTTTTAAATTAGCCACCTTGACATGCAATTACACATGTGCACAATTTCTGACACTTTCAGAAATCCACCTGGAAAGGCAGAACAGCGCTATTTGTTAAAAGCAATTTTTAAAGAACCTGCTTTAACTGAAGGAAACCAGACAGCTGGCATATTGATGCAATGTTTTCCAATGAGCATCAAGTGTAAGCCAGCACCTGTCCCCTGTTGTTTTATCATCCCTGTCACTAATTCACAGTTACTATCAACTGCCAAATGACACGTTAATTCACCAAACAACACTGTTTGATCAGATGTCTTGGAGGCTGTGTTGACAACCCACACAAAGTGCCAGTATGTGACAAGCTCTCTAATCTTCACAATCTGGCATCAATGACCCTGGCAAAAACACTGACGCTTTCAAACCTTTTCAAACACTCACCAGGTGTGCATAGCAATAAAACAGCCAAAGAACTGCTCGGCCACCGCCTTGGCCATTATCGTGCGTGAAAGGTACGCTTCGTCGATGATGTGCTTCGAATGCAGAAGGTTGACGCTGTCAAAAAACAAGTACAAAACACAAATCAACAATCCCAGCATTGACATCAGCCTCAACAGTGGCTTGGCTCAGGTGAAATTGCTAACATTCAGCGCTAACAATGGCTGTGCTAATGCTCGTGATGAATGGGTGGTAATTGAGGCATGGCAGGAAAGAGTCAATTTCCAGTTTTTAAATCATTTCAATGAACAAAAAATTATTGCTTAAGAGAACGGCAGTTGCCAAGACTTGTTTAATGACTGGCCAACGTTGCTGTGGAGATACAGGAAGTTCAGGCATGGCAGCAGATTTGTTGGCACTTGACCCTACTGGGTTCATATATAGCCCTTTCTTTTCTCCTGCCACTAGCATTATTCAAAGGTTTTAAAGGCACCGATGTCAACATGTGTCTGGTCAACATGTGAAGCATGAGGAAACAGACTCAATGCCATCACTGTGGCCTGCCATTTTTCGAGACTCTGCAGCACAGCTTACTTGCTTTAATAACGGACAGGTGCATTGTTCCACAATGAACACTTTGGTAAGAGGTGTGTTCCTTTCCCTAAAAATTACAAACGAAGCTCATGCAAATTTAGCAGTGTGCGAGTGGATTCACCTCAGGATGGTCATTGTGGCATACGGGTCGGCATCAACGTAGGCCTCAGCCACGAACACCTGCTTGTAGCATGAGTACGGGTACCGACTCGACAGGAGTTCCTCGTAGAACTCGAAAGCCTAGACAAAGAACGAAGTTAATTCATAAAATGAAGAAGGTAAACACAATGAACTGTCATGTTAAAGTGTTACAACAGTGATGAAGCATTAAAGAGGGGAAAACTAGAAAAATAGAACCAACTGGGTGCCTTTCTTCCATTACCAAGTGCTGTATCAAAGCAAATTGCTCGGACAGATAAAAGTTTGGGTAGTTGGTGGGCCATTCTAGATATGCCTACAGCACAACGCTAAATGTAGACAGAGACAAGAAACAACATGGACTGTGCCAACTTCCAGTTTATTTTATTCGCAAAAAGAATGTGCCGCCGTTCCCTGCAGCAGGTGGCATGAAGTCAGCGTCACGTTTTGCCCTGGCAGCATTGTAGGCATCGTATTCCGGCGTAGCCAACAAGCTCGATTTCCCTTCGGTCACCCATTGCCGTCTTAAAATGCCATGCAATAGGAAAGCCACAACGTGCATCTCGGGTCGCTCTGGCCCCACCAGTTCGATGCACGTCAGCGTCTTGTGCCATAACGATTCATGCCGAGTGGGTGCCTCAGAACTTCCCACCGAAATGCCCCGCTCGAAGAAGCTGCTCACATAGGTTCAATTCAAGGAGTGCTGATGTAAGTTTGCCAATGCCCCAAGAAATGACAATGTGCGTCTCAGGCCCCTTGGGCTTCACCAGCTCGGCATGTGTCGGTGTCTTGTGATGCAACGATTCGCCCAACACTTCGTGTTACATAGATGCCAACTACAGTTGAGTCTGTGAAAAATTTAAGTAACATTTAATTGTATGTTTCGTCAGTTAGTATGTTTTCTTTTCTCTCTTTTTTTTTTCGAGAACATAAGAACCAGGTTCTACTGCAGGTGAGTGTGACGTAAGTTGCTCTCACTGATAAAGAGTTAGAATTAGATTATTTGAGCCTAACTAGTGCCTCTGATATGATGTAGAAAGAACAGTGGCTCTATGCGGTTTGATTAGCTGACAACAGTGATCATGTACTTTTACTGTCCAGTTTTGTGTTTTCACAGCACAATCCGACACGAGTATGACATCAGTGTAACACACGTGAACCTAACACCAATACCGGAGAGAGAGAGAGAGAGAGAGAGAGAGAGAGAGAGAGAGAGAGAGAGAGAGAGAGAGAGAGAGAGAGAGAGAGAGAGAGAGAGAGAGAGAGAGAGAGAGAGAGAGAGAGAGAGAGAGAGAGAGGTTTATAAATGAATCTTCGAGGCATTAGCCTGGTGGAATATGTAGTGTGCCACTCCACATAGGAATAATGAGCGGTGAAGTTATATGCATGATACACGTCTCAGACACACAAAATACACAGTATACAAACTAAGTAAGGTCTCCCAGGGTTTCCCAGGTCCAAGGGTCTTTCAGGTAGGTTAAATGTGCTTTTGTTGCGTGGTATGCATAGGGGCCACTAGTGAATGGACCTACTAGTATGTTATTAAATGTGCACATTATGATGGCCTTATCATGTCAACGTGCAAGAACAGATTAACTGGGCTAGAGCAAGCACCAATACTAGTGATATCCTATCAACTCACTAGTACTACAAGAGACGTGTGAAACTCCTGCGTTACAAGCCGCTGTGACGTGAGAACCTTTATGCTTGCACTTACCTCATGGAGGAAGTTGGTACACTGTTTCAGGAGGGGCAGCAGGTGTGGGAGGCAAAAATGTGTCACCTCGTGCATCTGCGGGTCCACAAAGATCTCGAAGGGCCTTGGTAAAGAAAGAGCGAACCAAATGCTTTACGACTCCTGCCATCAGGCTAATGTGCTTGCAAGTTTCCTTAATAAAGAAGTCAGGTGGGAACTACATGGCTTTGATGCAGAAGCAGCCACCCTTAGATGCTTACCCTCACCACCGTCCCCAGGCCCCATAGCAAATTTTTAGTTATACACTGGAAGCTCTAACAAGCTATCAGAGATTGTTTTACTAAAATAATTTTTTCAGAACGGGTTGTTATTGGAGGAGATAGAAGAAATTGAATGCCCTATTACCATACTGTCGAGATGCGAGCGCGACTGCCGACAGAGACACCCTCTCCCTCTGCTTCGAGTGAGCGTCCACAAGCAACCTTCCTTCCCCTCCTTCTCCCTTATCGAAGCTGAGGAACCACGTCCAGTTCATGCGATGAGCCCCGCCTCCATTTCTTTGTCTTCTCTTCCTGTTTTGCTGAGCGGCGCATTTCCAGTGGTGGTGTTGTGCATTTCGCATTGTGATGTTGCTAGGACTCTCAGTTGGGTCATGGTGTTTGTGCGTCTTACCTCGACTCTCTGGCAGGGAGCTACGCTCTTCTGAAAGAGAGGATGCGCAGTGCTTGGGTTGAAACTTCAGCCGTTTTCGCAGAACGTAGCGCTGCCATAATTTGCAGACACGATCGTCAACGCGTGAGGTGTGCGCTTCGCTTGTCTGTCAAAATTGGCCAAACCTGGTGTGGGACCCTTTAACAAATTTTGGCACCGGAAACAGTTTTAGCTAACGAATCAACGTATCCATTCGACTACAATTTGTACCAACCTTCGAGCTAAAAATACGTCCTCCAGTGCTGTGTGGCTGGTAAAAAAGAAACTGGTTACCAAAATTTATAAATTAAGCAGCCCCTAAGTCAAGCCTGTCAGATGTTATAATTATTCAATGGCAGTAGTAAGGAAGCATCTAGAACACATTCTCTCAGGAATTCTTTTAGCGGTAAAGATAATGAAGAAACACAAATTAAATGTTGCAAGGCAATGCTGGCAGGAGGCAAGCAATCCTCCTCAAGCAGGAATTCTTTCCCACAGAGTCAGTCGCAGGGCTTCCTATACAAATTACTAGAAGGAACTCTGACGTTGGCAACTATGGGAAGTGCAAGCATGGTGATTCAGCCAGAATGAGAATGATAGTTAGTAAATGAATTCGTCTAACCTTTATTCTGCTGGCTTCAAATGGCTTTACGAGATTGCAAATTTTTCATCTTGGACAAAGTATTGCATTACTAATGCAGCAATCTGCAATGATTGTACATTTGTAAAGAGTCTTATTGCCTTCTCCGTTTAGAAAAATAGGACTGATTCTTAATTTAGGCCAATAAAGGCAGGCACAGCATACTGGTTAAAGTCACAAGAACGGCTGAAGCAACTAGCATTAACATCATCAAATATATGTACTAATCGAAGTTCCCGTGGGAGCTGAACAAACGCAGCACCACAGTTCCATTAGTAGTTTCAATAGGAAGCTCCATGATGTCAACCAACTATCCCAGATGACATTTCTCACATTCCATAGCCTTAGTCAGAACTAAGAGCCTCTACCAGAAACCAAGCCCCGCGCCCTGCCTCCTGTTCCTTTGTTACTGTTATATTTACTGCGACATCAGTTGTAAGCATCACCATCGCCCCGTGGCCAACAACTTGAATGTCATCATAAAGTGAACAAAAACGAAACTTTTCCTACCACTCACCACCCCTGCGCTAATAGTGCCCCCCCCCCCCTCCACACACACACTGTCTTCGAAAAACGTGTATTGTACTTCAAAGCACAAGCGAAAGAAATAGAAAGGGATGTGAGGGTCATGAACTGAGGGACACGTGAGGGTCCTCGAAAAAAAAAAGTAAAGAAAGCCCAGCAAGAAACAAGTTCAGAGATGGCAAGGTTAATGTCGAATGTCTCTTGATCATGGGGATAGTCACAACAAGCATCAAAACAAAAACAGATGGAGAGAGGAATGACTTTTACACTCCGAAATTAATGCAAACTAGCACCTGCCTAACATAATGTTAAATCGAAAATGCTAACAAGGGAAGCATAAACATGGTTTGAGTTCCTCGTAGTTGAAATAATATAGCCTTCTCGTGAGGAATCAAAGTGAACAGCCATCGATGCCTCGCGCTGTGGGTAGAGGCTTGACATAAAAAGGAGGATGACACTACGAGAGCCTCACCCTACAGCCAGTGCAATCTTGGGCGCTGACGTAGGTGTGGTAAGGTTGTAATGAAACGTCTTCTTCCTCATGTCCGACGTGTAGACGGTTTCCACAAGGTCCCCGCACGACACAGCGATCATGTTGGAGTCCACCGTGAACTCCATCTTCCAAGTGCAGGGGTCAGCATATGAGTCTATGCATGGGAACCACAGCCTGCAAGCGACCCATCAGTCTAGGATTAGTTTTATTGAGCAAAGTTGACAAACAGTACAGCCACCCAGGAAAAAGAGATTCGCACAAGTGAGTGACGTACACAGCGACGAAATTCCATTACCCAGGCTGCTACTCATGATTGCGCCGATAGCAAGAATGCCTGACCTTTCCCACGAACGTGGCATGAGGGAGGGCTAGCAACAGTTTCTAAGGGTTATGTAAAGTGCTGTTGTTGCCACCAAGTGAAGGCATACTCGCCTGCTCAACAGCTGTTGTCGAGAAGTGATTAAAGAAATGTCTCGAGCACTCTCTGTTAATTGTGTAAGCAGGCCACAATTCAAAGACAAGGACCACAAAATAAATAAATAAATAAATAAATAAATAAATAAACAAACAAACAAACAGACTGAACTTGCAGTCGTAGCATAATCGATTACCTTTGCCAGTTTGCCCCCCAAAGAATGAAAAGCCGAAACAGTCCAGCAATCTTGCTGTCGGCACGATTGTGAAACACAGGGTCAAGCAACGTAATTTTGCCATACCTTACTAGTAATAAATCCAATATAACCTAACACTCATTCTATTTTTATCAGAAAGTGGTTAATGTAATCAATTTAATTAGCAGTAATCAATTAGTCTGCGGGTATTTTTGCAATATCTCAGCGACGATGGATCCCGGAATACCAAAAGTGTGCTCTTGTTAACAGCAGGCCACAGTGTATGAAAACATTGCAATAAAAGTTTTCATTTTGTTTCATTAAAATCAGTTGAAAGCCTTCCAGTAATTAGTACAGTCCATGTTTATTTTCGTTTAAAGTAATTTGTTAATACTTTACATGTGATTAAAATCACATTTTATGCAGGTGCAATGCACACGGAAGTCATAGGCAGAGCCTTAGTGTGACTTTTTCGATGGACTTGCTTGGCAGCCTTTCAACTATATTCAACGGCTTCTTAACAACAGCTGCAGAAGAATGAAGTCAGACAAAAGAAATGAATAAAAATATTAAAGCGTACCATGCCCAGGTCCAAGTGCACAAGCTGAAGCCGAGACAAGACACACTTAAAGGCGAAGCGCAACGAAATTTTGCTTTGGCTAAATTGGTAATAAACAAGTCGTATATACCACTGAAGCAATCTTGGCAAAGCTGCAGGGCTGGCAATTGTCTAATTTTCTTATTACCAACTTTTGAAAAGCACCCAAGCAGACGACTTGTGCACCTGGCCGTTTGCAGATACGAAGCAATTCATTGCCCAAAGTCTCGGATTGGTGTCCGAGATAGTCAGCAGGCCATGGGTGCTGGCCAATTTGGGCGGTCATGTCCACATGCTGCACTGTTTCTAAATGGTCCAGCTCATGCGTCATTTCTAGTGAGCTGTAATGGCAGCTTATTTATTAGTTTCAATGTCAAAAGCATATATTTTTGTTGGCTTTTCAGGACACATTCACTTGTACTTCATATGTAAAATTTTGCAGAAAGTCTGTTCTGTATCTATAATATCTGAAGCTAGGCTTTCTACACAGTCTAAAATTTTGTGACGGTGGGCCTTTAGGGAGATTTGTGTGTTATCTGATGTATTTTATTCCTAAGCATGTCTCGAACTCATCTATGAAGACTCTAAATTTATTTCACAAAAAAATGGCTACAAGGACTGCTTTTTTTTTTTCCCCACACTTTGCCAGCAGCACAGCTAGTGGCATTTGGTTAAACTTGAAAGCTTTCCACTCATAGAGACACTGCTGAAAAACTCATTCACTACATAATGTCTTGTGGCCACGAAAAGTAGAACCTACCTTGAAGAGTTTTCATGGCCATAGGTGAAGACATGGACACCACGCTGCAGAAGAAGTCACAAAACATACTGAAGCATGGACACAGTTACTGTCTTCGACAGGTCAAGACTGCAGCGAAAAACGCGCACCAGAGCAGGCCTGTGTGCACATGCCAGCCGAGAGTTTGCATCTCATTTGCGCCGCCATTGTAGTATGTGCCATGTGTTTATATGCCATCCGATCAAACGTCACTCATCTGCCATCCCCTATCGTGCATGCATGTCTGCCTTGGCAATCTTGTCATTACACTGTCCTTTTTTGTTGTGCCTGTGTGGCGGCACAGTGGCTATGGGATTCTGCTTTTGTTCTCAAGGTCATGGGTTCGATCCCTGGTTGTGTCGGCTGCATTTTCCACAAGTTCTAGTGCTCCTTTAAAACAATGGGTACCATAACTTGACTAGATTTTACCATGAGGGCAAGCGTACTCTGCAATGCAAGGACCCCGCTACTTTCCTGACTAAGGTTTGATGTAGGCTTGTGGTAAGCTGTCTTGAAATGTGAGTGTAGTGCGAACAAGATGAGGACACGAGAACAGTGCCCGAACATGAATACAAAAACATGGTACTGTGTCAGTGTGTTCATGTGCTCTTCTTCTATGCACTACACTAACTTTTCAGACATGGAGCTTTTCATGGCGCAGCACGACAAGGCAATCTAAAACACCTAGGGTGAAGCAGTATAGTTACTACAGGACGCTGCAATAATTCGGACAGCTTATGAAGATTTTGTTTCTTCTCCAACTACAGTTCTCATGCGTTGAAGCTGGATTTGTCACAGGCTGGGACGAATACAAACAACCAGTGTTTTGCAACATGATGGTATGAAGCACACACTTGTGCTACTTGACGCTTTATAACGCTGCAAGTGGTACCACAGCTTTAGAATGTATTGTCGAAATGAGCTTTGCTTATTCCATTATAGGAAAGTATCACAGCCGGGATCATCACAAACACACATATTGATTGTGTTGTCTAATCACCAAAAATATAGAGCTCCATATGTGTTTGCATTGAATTCAGCTATAGTAATTTTAAACAGAACTGCTTTGGAGGACTACAGCATGTTGTGGTCATTGTGATGACTTAGGTGCCAAGCAAAACTCAAGAGAACAGGCATGAACAACAATTCTGTCGTTACCAATTATGCCTTCAGTGTTTCAGACATGCAGGGCTCGTACTGTCTGCTTCGCACATTGGTCATAGGTGGCAGCACTGTAGAATGTTAGGTAGGCTGATTTATAAACAAATTTTAGTGGGACGTGGTTGTTTTGCGTTGCGGTCTATGAGCATGCCATTGTAGATTAGGCTGGCATGCACATCCAACATGCAAAACTATACTGGTGTGGGTATGTACCACTGCAGCTGTACAGCTAGTGACATGCCAAGAATGCAGTTGCAGTTACGCTGCTGTCCAACTCAAAGAGGATTTGAATAGATGCAATAGAAAATATATGTTAACTAATTCCCACAACATCACGATAGAGGTGAACTTCTTTCAATACCGGCGTCTCTCTTGGGAACTACATTTTGTAGCATGCAGGCACGGAGGGCAAGTTCCGTGCAGCTTTGAGCTTGAAGCACGTACTGAATTCTTAGTTTGTCAGCGACTACAGTAGTCATCAATTGCTGCTTTGCTTTTTAAAGCGAAAAATGGCAAGTGATAGAGTATAAGCTCCAGTTCCTGGCAAAGCATAGCCAGTACACGTGCAGCCTTTGTGCACGCTTGAATATTTATTCAGCTGCAATATTTATTCAGTAAACCGTACTCCTACTGCTTCATGATGGCTTTAATACTGCCAGCTTGAAGATCAAAAAGAAATTAGACTTTTTGGTCGGAATTGAAGAGAAAGACAAGAAGGGAATAATTACAGCTAATGTTCAAACTTACCTCAGCAAATGTTCCCTCGCATTCGGGTACCACAAAGTGTATGCCACCCTGTGGCTTCTCCAAGGAAAACTCCACACTGACTCGCAAAGCTTTGCCCTCTGCAAGACATTGTCAGACGCTGCCACATCTATTGCAACACAAAGGGTCAAGAGCCACGTCCTGAAACAAAAGCTCTTACCTTGGACGAGGTGAGACGCTTCCGAGGGGATTCTGACAGAAATTTCTCCATTTCCGTAACCAGGGTCAACTGACTTAACGGCTGCCATGTGGGCTGCCGAGAAGGTATCAATGTTCCTTCTATTAAACAAAAACAAAAGAAAAGCGGCATTGAGCTTACACAGGCAAATGTGAAAATGTCAGCAGCATAAGGTCATCAAGGCACAGGTCAGAATGCTCAGTCATACTCATCTCACAGGCATAAGTGATGAAGGGTGGGCGTAAAAAAAAAGTATTAGGAAGTGCGAGTAAATGTCCACTTTTTCTGCCGACTTATGCACTGAGAACATCAAGGCAACACTAGTAATGTTCCTTGATTCAATTTACATTTTCCTCTGGCAGGCATGCAGGTTATATAGGCATGGTGATATACGTACATTTTGTTTTCTCCCGGGCACACATCCAACGTTGGGTCATTGTACTGGAATGCACATTCAAATTGGTCGTTGATGCGGATCCGATAGACGCGTGTGTCGTAGCTAAGGCCGGCAAACAGCGAAGAACACGGCTTTTACTTCAAGCTTCAACGCAATTTGTCGATCAACACCACTACGTTATTGTACAGCGCAGGATATGACATGCATGAGAGACAGCGCTTTCCACAGGGAAAACCGAACAACTGGATTTGAAACGAAAGTGGCACACTGGGTCAAAACCCGTACAGTGTGAACGCGGGAACGGTAGTTCTGAGCTGCGTACAGAGGCGATGTATACACGCGCGTTGGATCTGCATAATTTTTCTCCGCCAATGTAGTTTTAATTTCAGGAAAGTGTAACCCGCCCTCCATGATGCCACAACAACGAAGGATATGGCTCTGTTTGCAGTTGATCCTGATCCATCGCAGGTCGGACTTGGTAGGGAACAGGGTCAACTCAACAAAACCCTGAAAACACAGAAAAAACAACCACGTATGCACTGCTATCGACGGGCATCACGCATCACGCTTGTCGACTGAAATTGCAAATGAAGCTGCAAATCGATGGATTTCCATCCAGCCCATTTAAAACTGCGATCGCGGCTCTTTGCCAAAAGTGATGCGGCCGAAACTACTTCCCCGGTTAGCAACAACCAGGAAGATCTCTCTCAACACAGACTTGAAGCGTCAAAAAAAAAAACCTGCAGTTAACTGTCGCTTCTAAAAAACGCGTCACAATGAGAGAACTGTTAGTAGACAAGTTGCCAACAAACAGCAAAGTCAAGTTTCGCTTACGATTAGCGATTGACGCTGGAAGTTTATGCTCGTGATGCACAGCACCTGGTGGGACGTGAACAGAGGAGAAAAAAAGAAAAGCGTCATTTTATGTGTAAAAACGCACACGGATCGCAGGCATGCAGTGGAACAAAAACTTTCCGCGATTTTGAATGCCGGTGACACGGCGGCTGTACATAAACAAGATACTTATAATTTGTACAGTCGCTGATGTTCGTGAGGTTTCTCAAGTTTCTTCATTTTAGGAGGCGTCATGTTGTCCCAGGTAATCGCTGCAACGTTGATGACTTATAGATACGAGAAATAACAGCTGAAACACATGAGAAAATATGACATTGCTGCAGCTCAGCACGGCAAGCACTGAACTACAACGCTGCCATATTGAAAAAACGCGTGATGTTTACATCGATCCGAACGGCAGCACAGGTCGAGCACGACGGCGTAAATCCTGCATCTATGCATGGATCTCTACGATAAAGACTTTAATAAACAGCTGTTCAATTGCCCTTGCAGCTATGCATGTAAGTCATCATCCCAAGAAGTTTTATAACTAAATGTCCAGGCAATACGGAAAGGATAAACGGAATTCTCAACACATCCAAAAGCGGGCGATAAATAACACCCACGACTACGAGATAGCAGCCTTGATAGCAGTCGTACAAATCACGCTATCATCTCGCGAATCGGCGCGAGCTAGAACGTGCGCGCTTAAAAGACTTGTACGTTGCGTACGTTGCCACATCTATTTGCTTCTCGGAATAGTTCGGAACAACATACGCTGTAACGTGCGGGCAGTTTAAAAAAACACAGCCGGTCGTCGTACTTTTAGATTACAGAGCTTCAAAAACCACAGCGGCATTTACAGATACCCTGGTTTATTTAGATGCACCTAACGCTCATTGAAACAATAAAAAGGACCGCCGTTGGCGACAGTATTCGAGGGAAGGCTGTCACTTTTCGAAGACGACGTTTCGCCACGTGGTGTGCGTGACGTCGTCACACCATTTTTCCAAGCGCGTGCTTGTGCCGTGCTCCTGGCGTTGCTTCTGTCCCGTCGTTCGAACCTTCTTGCTGGGTGAAACGTTCACCCTGGGTTCAATGCAGCGTCACGAAACGAAGCTCGTCGATTGGTAAGCCGTCGTTTTCAACGTTTTCACAGTCTAGACAAACGCAGAGACCTGGAAAGATACTGCTTTGTGCAGCTCAAATGCACTTCGGCTTCGCCCAGGGACCGGGCGCCAGGATCGCAAGGACAAGGGGCCTGTGAATTCCCGGGCCATGCCTCAGAGTCACGGCACTTGGATTATGACTGCGTTTGCAGCTTTCGCCTTCGAACTGTTTTGCGTATCTTCGAACCAGCAAGATGTGAACTCGGGCCACGTGGTGTTTGTATGAGACCTACAAAACGAGACCTCCGGTCATATTATACAAGACACTGATGAGCTGTGTCTGTTGTCCTTCATATCTGCCCATTGTGATTTGTATTTGTTGTATGTGCTAGACTAATGCGATATACGTTTTTTGTTGCAGATTGCGTCAAGCGGGTTTGGGACTCCATCGTCGGACTTTGTATGTGTTTCCAGGCATAGTGTGGTTATGACACATCTTATTCCGGCGATTTATCAAGCTGAGTGAGCTGCGTGCTTGGAACACTGCTATGCTTGAAATCGCTGCCTCGTTATAACGCAAAGTTTAGCAGGGCCGCTCAACGTAGTAGGAAATTTTACAGTCTACAGTGAAACGCCTTTATATCGAAGTGCTTAGGGCCTCCGAAATCATTGTTTATACCGGTCACTTCGTTGTAACGGTCGCGGACCGCACAGCTCACATGACAACCGAACAGAATTATTTATTCGTTATGCAGGTAAACTCGTTGTAGAGGTGCTCGACTGTATGCCCTAATTCTGATGTTTGGTACAATGGTTGGTGCGACTGTGAGACATGTTTTCAAATACTACACATATTTTGATAAATATTTCTCAGCAAAAATTTTTACGGACCAATATACTTTTGTTTTACCTTCCAGGCGATAAGAAATTCTCGGATGTGCGGTGGATTGTGGGGAACACTCCACCAACTTCACGTGACGTGACCTTCCTGGAATGGGGATTGGTTTTTCGTGAACCTCTGATGCCTGCCATGGACTGGAATTTTCACTTGCGTGTTGAAACTGTTAGATTGTGCGGCATATGATTACATTGTGCATTGCCTGTTGAGTGCCCGTTAGGGGTTACAGTTGTATGCATACTTTAACGAGCCTACTGCACTGCTGATGACATTGTCGCAACTGTTGTAATTCTCGTGACGTCTCCACATAACGCGTAGCTCGAGAGCAAACTAACGCGGTACTATATTAGCTAATCTGAGCTCTGTGTATTTTACTGCAGTCCACCAGAAGTGATCGCTTCCTCACGTACTTCCTGAACCGCTTATTCGTTCACCTTTTCGCTCAAGTTTTTGTACGTGCGCGACTTCTGAACTGGGAACGACTTCTGAACGACCTCGCCCATACTCACTCACTCACTCACTCACTCACTCACTCACTCACTCACTCACTCACTCACTCACTCACTCACTCACTCACTCACTCACTCACTCACTCACTCACTCACTCACTCGTGCATTCATTAGAGAGCTTTAGATCAAGGGACGCGAGCGGCTTGCGTACGCAAGAACTAGGGGCGACGCTACTGCGCATGCACAGACCCAGACGTAGGTGTCTGCGCATGCGCAGTACCGTGGCCCCTAGTTCTTGCGTACGCAAGCCGCTTCAGTCCCCTGATCTAAAGCTCTCTCGCTATTGAAAATGTTCCTCTCGCCCTCTCACTCACCCGTCTTTCTCGTACACTCATCTAGCACATTCACACACTCACAGTCCAGCGAGTTGAAACAGATGCATCTCACTGAAATCAATGCGCACTTCACAGGGAGTCGTAAAGGAAACGCTGGTGTGTATGTATATGCATGTGCGTGTGTATCTTTCGGCGCCTCTTGTGTAGCTTTCGCAGCTTCCACAAAGACGAGCATTCAATCGCGCCGCAATATCTCTCTCTCTCTCTCTATTGTCGGTACAGCAGGGTATGAATGCCACCACCTGACGCCGAGCGAGTCCCTCGAGTTCCTGACCAGCAGCCCGGCCGAGTTCCAATTCCCGCCGTACGCGGAAGCGGCGGACGCGCACGAAAACCCCGCGCAGCACTCCGCCCGCGGTCCCGACCGCCTGCGTTGCCAGCAATGCGGCGAGGTGTTCCAGCGTCGCCAGGACCTGTCGGCGCACCAGCGCCTGCGGCACCCCTCTGGCAACAACGGCGGCGGCGGCGGCAATCGCTTCGAGTGCAGCTTCTGCGGCGCCAAGTTTTCGCAGCGGGGCCACCTGAGCAAGCACCGACTCACGCACACGGGCGAGCGACCGTACGCCTGTCCCATCTGCCAGCGCCGGTTCACCCAGAAGACTCACATGGTCGAGCACATACGCATACACACGGGAGAGAGACCGTACAGGTTCGCACGACGTCGCAGCTCGCTGTGATGCATGATCGATCCTTGTGTACATACGTTGCATACCACCGCGTGTCTCGCAACCGAGGGATTCAACTCGCAACGTGGAAACAAAACGGATAAGCCATATAGTCCGAAATATGGTGGGCTCGGCGCCGGGTGCCTTCTAGGTTTCTAGTCGGCACATTGTCTGTCGAGAATGCTCCGTCATGCTGATAACGCGCATACCGTTCGTGAATTGGAAGTATCGGGCTTGCAGTGTTAAAGCAAGGAAATGGGAAATGCAGACAAGGCGGATGACGATTATCGTTGTGTGGCAAGGTATACGACCCAAAGGGCGTAAATTTCTTTAAAAGTGTATCGTGTGCCACGCTCTACACTCTTAGAAAAATTTACACCCTTTGGGGCGTATCTTGTCCCACAACGATAATCGTCATCTGTCTTGCCCGCGTTTCCTTTCTTTAACGTTGCGAGCCCGGTACTTCCCAGTCACGAACGGCATGCGCGTTATCAGTGTGACGCAGCATTCTCGACAGGAAAGTAGCCAGAGCCGAGTTTTCAAGAAAGGAAACGCCAGCAAGGCAGATGACGATTATCGTTGTGGGACAAATACACACCCCAAAGGGTGCGACCGTTTTAAGAGTGTAAAACAAATTTACACCCTTTGGGTCGTATCTTGCCACAAAACGATAAACGTCGTCTGTCTTGCCCGCATTTCCTTTCTTTAACGCTGCGAGCCCGATACTTCCCAGTAACGAACGGCATGCGCGTTATCACCATGACATAGCATTCCCGATCGGAAAGTAGCGGGCGCGGCGTTTTCAAGAAAGGAAACGCAAGCGAGGCATGCAGACGACGACTACTGTTGCGTGGCAGATATACACCCCAAAGGGTGTACCTTTTGTCTAAGAGTGCAGATAACGTTACCCAAGCTTTTTAACAACAATATTAACAGCAAACGCAGTGCGAGATGCAATTATAAGACATCCGAGTGCTCGGTCGTCGGAGATCTGCCGACCGAACACTGCAGGTCTTAAAAGTGTATCTTGCGTCGTGTTTTTTACCCTCTCTCTCTCTCTCTCTCTCATTTTTTTCGTTGAATCGCTCGGATAACTTTAGCGAATTGCGCCTTACTGTCAAATTCGTCTTTTCGTCAGCTCTAGTCCTGATTGGCTCACAGGGATGCTACGTCGATCGTCCTCTCTATTGGCTTAAAACTCCAAGATGGAGGAATTTGACGCTGCGCACCAGTGCACATGCGTTTGTGCCTAGCTGTTGCTCGCTTGACGACTGATCGACGTGGTGGTAGCGATGATAGTGGTGTACTGCTCTGCTCGTATATTTGTATACACACGACACTATGAAGATGGTAACCATATGCAAGGTGTTTCACTTGAACCAACGACTTAAAAAAAAAAAGAAGTGGTTAACCGCAGCCGAATGAAACCAACGGTATATATGGTTTGTCGTCATGTGGCGCTTCTTAGAGTATGTTTTTATATCACACCTAATTAGTTAATTAATTAAGACGAATTATGCAAACTCTTTAATATTCACTTTAGGGCCAAGTGCTTTTCGTTGCGTTGTAGAGGGGGTTCAGAAACGACCGATCCAACTTTTTGTCACGACGTTCTTAGAGAGGTTTAAAGCGAAAGCTTTACTGGCCGCGAACTTGCGATGTCGCCGTGGCGGTGCTTCGAGGAGGCACATGACGTCACAACGCGCGCCTCGCCGCGGATATTTCTCTCTCTCTCGCTCCCTAGTCATTGGTGCGCATGTGCCACTAGTAGCACTGAGCCACAGGTGTTCCGCCGTTGCGCAGCGCCGCGCCTTTCCGCCGCCGCCGTTGACGTCACACCGCGCTCCTCGTCGTTGCGCTCGCCTCCGCTGGCTTCGCCAGCTGCGTCGCATGCCTGATAACATGTCGGAGGATTGAAAAGAAGAGCTCGCGTGCGCCGCAACCACAGTTGAGGCGGCAGTATGGACAGCGACAATTCTGATAAGCAGGAGGAGGCCTGGAATCGACATCGGAACGAGATGAAGGGGAAACGAATCGCCCAGGAAGCAGACGAACAGCGCGTCGAACGACTGGCTAAACGCCGTAACATAGCTAGACAACCAAACTAACCTGGACTTGCAACCTAACCATGCTATGCCGTAGCTTTCGCTACGTATAGCCTGGCATAGCCGAGCTAATCCACTGCCAATTTTTAGCTTAGGGGACGCAAGCGGCTTGCGTACGCAAGGACTATAGGGGCGACGGTACGGCGCATGCGCAGACCCGGACGTAGGGTTCTGCGCATGCGCAGTACCGTGCCCCTAGTTCTAGCGTACGCAAGCCGCTTGCGTCCCCTAAGCTAAACCTCTCTACTCTCGGGAGCATTGCGAGCGGGAACGCGTGGCTAGCCTCGAACCCGACGTGGGGCAATGCGCAGCGCCCGCTGTCGGAAACAAAAGTGGAAAGGGCGCCGCTGTTCCGCTTACCGTTTACACTCCCACTTCGCTATATAGCGTTGCTATACGAAACGGCAGCTGATTGTCACCGGCCGCTAGCGATAGGTTTGTTCGATTCAGAAAAAGGTGCACGGCACCACAAACGAAAAGGTGCGAGGGGTGCCAGTTATGGTGTGCCGGGCTGCACCCACTCACTGCAAGGTTGAAGGGTGCACTGCACCGCAGCGGCACCTTTGCCTTGCACCCCGTTCAATCGAGCACGGGTGTGCAGGGTGCACTGCTGCACCTTGAGGAATCGAGGGTCTAGGTGCAGTGCACCGTGAATAGGTGCAGAAGGTGCAGAGAAACTTGGCTGAATCGAATAGGCCTGGTTATACGAGTTCATGTCAGCGCGTGCAGCCACAGCCAATGACCCATCAGGCTGCTTAACTACTGAGAGATCGGCCGTGACGTAGCCTGCCGTGATACACAAGATTGTTTTATATCAAGATGGTGTCGGCTGAGCATTGATACGCCTGCTTTATTTTTCGCGGAATATGCTTATAAATTAGACCACGGCTGTCCGTGCCTACACTGTAAAATAATTTACCCCCTTAAAAGTGAGAAATGGTGTAAATATGTCTATAACTCCCATCCTTAGGGTGTATGTTATATTATTCACACCCTAAGGGTGCAAGTTATAAACACATTTACGCCCTTTTCACTTTTAAGGGTGTAAATTATTTTACAGTGTATAGCAGTCATCTGTGATTCAGCGCCTAACGATGTCGCGAGTGGCTTTGAAAAAGCAGGAAGAAATCGTCGCATTGTCAAAGTTACACGCAGCGCAACACTGCCGCCTTGACAGGCTGCCAGTCGAAGACCGCCAGCAGGATAGTCCAACCATGCCGAGATGAAGGACGCAAGAGGCCACCACGCGCCATGTCGATAGACCAAGACCTACAAATTGTTGTGCAGTCAGTGAGAAGCCATTCCAGAATGCGAAAGACGTGCGCAGCACTCTCGACCTGGCAAATGTAAGCGACAGCACGGTGTGGCGAAGGTTAAGGGAAGCCGCACTCCTAAGTTGCGTCGCCGCTCAGAAACCCCTTCTCACAGCTGCCAACAAAACTGCTTGCCTGAAGTTCGCTGTCGATCATCGCAGCTGGAGAGTTGCGCATTGGAAGTATGTCATCTTCCCCGACGAATCTACTTTCTCGAGCCGCTGGCACCAGCAGAAAAAGAGTTGTGGCGCGTGGAGAACACGCGTTCGTGTCCGCAGAACATCAAGAGCTGGCCGCAAGCGGACGCACGTCAGTAAACGTGTGGGCGGCTATGCCCTGCTACCGCCCTAAGTTCCCTTTAAATAATCTGTGGGAGATTTACGAGAGCTGCGTATATTGCGCATTACTGGAACACGAGTTGATCCCATATGCATTGAATGGTCCACACTCCGATGGGTACTATCTATTCCAACAGGACTTGTCTCCTGTGCTTACAGCAAAGGTCGTGACACGTCTTCTAGATGAACGAGGGGTAATGCGCCTTGAGTGGTGCGCGAAGGGTGCAGATATGAGCATAAGGGAGCATGTTTTGGAACGCATGAAAGCTAAACATTGCGCTCTCTCTTTGGACTTGGGGACCGCTGATGAAGTGTGGGAAGCTATACAAGAAGAGTGGAAACGTCTTAGTGACACAGCCTTCGTCGAGGCTCTCTACGCGTGTCTCTGCCAGAAAGAACGGAAGCCGTCATTCAAGCCGGCGGAGCCATGAGAGCACCAAACGCGCAAGGGCAAGGCAACGCTGATATAATGGGGTACTTTATTTAATGGGCATTCAAGGCTTGTTACCATGTCGTAAGCGCCCAATAACAACTTTCCAGCCTCGGGCAACTTCTCTCCGTTCGCGAGAACCAGGATACAGCAGAATATGTATAAATGCTGCTTTTTCCTGCACGTGAACGCTATTACAGATGCTTTAGTATCAAGCCGGTATCACTGCGACACGTTCCGTGCGTGTCAGAGAGAGAGAGAGAGAGAGAGAGAGAGAGAGAGAGAGAGAGAGAGAGAGAGAGAGAGAGAGAGAGATGCTTTGCGCAGAACTATAAGCATCACATTACCCCGCTCTGCATGCGATAACCGCCTTATCATCGCTAGCGGCCCGTGAAACGCATACGGTTGCCGTCCCGTAGCAACGCTGGCGAGGCGGGAGTGCAAACAGTTAGCGGAAGAGCGCCCCCCCCCCCCCCCTTTTGCCCTCTGTTTTCGACAGCGCCACCCGCGTATCGAGCTAACTCGGTTTCGAGGCTATTTGCCACGTGCTCATATTGCTCGCGATAGTACATACTGCATGGCGATCCTTTTTTTTTTGTTTTCCGGTGTTTAAGGAAAGCCCGCGAAATACGAGATAAAACCACGAGACTGCGCTCGTGCGCTATCGTATTGCAGCGCCCTCGACCCTGCGTCGAGCCTATCGCTTATCAGAACCCGCCGTGGTTGCTCAGTGGCTATGGTGTTGGGCTGCTGAGCACGAGGTCGCGGGATCGAATCCCGGCCACGGCGGCCGCATTTCGATGGGGGCGAAATGCGAAAACACCCGTGTGCTTAGATTTAGGTGCACGTTAAAGAACCCCAGGCGGTCAAAATTTCCGGAGTCCTCCACTACGGCGTGCCTCATAATCAGAAAGTAGTTTTGGCACGTAAAACCCCAAATATTATTATTATTATATCCCTTATCAGGGACGACGACGCTTCATTTCCGTGTGGCCACCGCCAGAGATGCTGGCGCACTGTGAAGCCGATGCCTAGAGTCGCGGCCGCTCATTTTGCCACGCGGTCCGCGCACGGTTCTTTCGCGCGAAGCGCGGTTGAGGGCGCTGCAATACGATAGCGCACGATCGTAGTCACGTGGTTTTATTTCATATTTCGCGGGCTTTCTTTAAACGCCGAAAAAAAAAAAATCGCCGCGTAGCATCTACGCTGCCACAAAAAAATTGGATCGGTCGTTTCTGAACCCCCTCTACGACGCAACGAAACGCACTTGGCCTTAAAGTGAATACTAAAAAAAAGTCATAATTGATACCAGTTAATTAACTAATTGAGCAAAATATTGAAAAAGCTGTAAAATCGCCACTTGACGGCAAACTTTATACCGTTGGTTTCATTCAGCTGCGGCTAACCACATTTTTAAAATACTCGCTTCAATTTTCGTGAAACATCCGGTATAGAGGTGGCACTTCAGTGTCAGGCGCCGGTATACGTATATGCTGGCGACATCGCTCTGGTTATTCTCTTGGTGAGCCTATGTGTAACCCAGTATTGAAAGCGTATCTTGCTTACGTTTGTTTCTTCACTCGTAACATGCTTATTACGGTGCTTAAATCCCAAGGCTTCGCTGAGACTGACCACAATTGTTTGTCTACTTTTGGATGCATATTTCGAAATTCCGACTAGATAGACGATGTAATTGACTGCGCACAGATCATCTTCGTGGGCGCAAACATGTTTTTTTTTTATCACTTCGCGAACTTGGATAGCGCCGATTACTGAGCGCAGCCTCGTTAATTGACTGGCAAGCACAGGGCGCTGCAGAAACGCTTCTATAGGAGAGTCCTACATTGTACTGCGAGGGCCGTTCCGAAAGTAAGTTCCCTCATTTATTTTCACACGGAAACATTATTGTAAAAAAAAAAAAGCCATGACATCATGAACCATACACGTACCTTACACTATTTCTCCACATAGTCGCCACCGACATTGAGACATTTGTCGTAGCGTACGTGCAATCAGTTTAAAGAAACCACTCTGGTAAAACTCGGTGTATACCCTGCGATGCAAGGCCTGAGACAGGACCTCTTCACCGCACACGATCTGTAGGCGCACACACTATAGCCCCACGGGTCCATTCATACCGTATAACAGCAAGCGTTTCCGCTGGCGACCACGTTGTCAGCACGCGTCTGTCTGCCATCGTGATTTGTAAACGACCTCCGGCACGCCGGTCTGTTGTTACTCTCTCTTCTTCGGCGCTACGCTCCTTCCGTCGTTAACCCAGCAACGGAGGTGGATTCTTGCGGCATTTGTTTGTTTCACCTGGTGCACCCCCCAGCTTCTTTTTAACACTAAAAAAATGACGAAACTTACCTTCGGAACGTTCCTCGTACACATGATTCATTCCTATGCATTCAGATATAGACGATGATGTCGCTTGGTGGCAGAATTTTCTTTGAGGACCCACCAAGGAGCTCCATTGAAACTGTGACCACTTCAGTGGAAAGGTAGCTGTCACCCACTTTCTTGCAGTGGTCAGGAAGATTGGTTATGAGAATTCATCGTGCGTTCTTTTTCTTTTTTCTTTTACCTAGGTAGGACATTAGGCAGTACAAAAGCAAGAGCTTGGGGGCGCAACCCGCCGCCCCGTTCCAAAGCGGACGCTCATAACATCCATCCATTCATTGCAAGGGGGTTAGCAAGAGGGTGATATTTGTATCCGTTGCAGAAAAATGTCTGGAGACGACGAGGCCACAACCGTGGGGAACGTCCTTCTTCCAGGAACGCCGGGGTTCGAATTTGGTGGGCACGTTAGCTGGTCAGTGATAGAGACAAACAAGAGGATATTAGAGTATTGGCGAAAAAAAAAAGTAAAGCAGAGGGAGAGATGGAGGGGGTATTGTCACAGGCGCAGGTAACTTTGCGAGACAAAGCAGATAATAGGCAGAACGCTAGCTTACGATATGGAAGTACGTAAGTAGCTCATAGGTGACTATTTGTCGCCACCGCCATTCAAAGGGGATGTCATTAGCGATCAAAAATAGGTAAAAATATCAAGTCAGGGGAAAGTATCGGTAGAGGAACATTCAAATATAGACGACTTCATTTTTTGATTAATGGGAGCCACAGTCTTGGGCAGTTACAAATTAACATGGCCGCCAAATACCAAACGCTCGGCGGCCGCATTTTGATGGAGGCAAAATGCGAAAACACCCGTGTACTTAGATTTAGGTGCACGTTAAAGAAACCCAGGTGGTCGAAATTTCCGGAGTCCTCCACTACGGCGTGCCTCATAATCAGAAAGTGGTTTTGGCACGTGAAACCCCATAATTTTTTTTTAAACACCAACCGCATCCGTGGAGCCGTTTTCGTGCATACGGATGAACTGCAGTGCCGCTCATTTTGTGGTTATATATATTTGCAGATGGAAAACGGCAGCGTTAACAGTCTGTCGCAGCACTAGCCGCACACCTCCTCACAATGCGTAGACTTGTAAGGCTTCTGTATTGCCGGTCTCTTCGACGCCCCGAGTGCAGGTGCGACGAGTGCCAGGCCACGTTCACCCAGAAGACGCACCTGGTGGGCCACCAGAGAACGCACACCGGCGAGCGGCCCTTCAAGTGTACCGGCTGCGGCAAGGCCTTCTCGACCAGCAGCTCCCTCAGCAGGCACCGCCTGGTCGCCCGCTGCAACCAGCGGACCGAGCAGGAACCGAAGTGACCGGCCCTGGGGAGCATGCGCACTCCCGTCCCAATGAGTGCCGCTCAGTTACACTGGACTCCAATGTGCGGCGCGCGCCCACAGCTGCTAGCGCCACCTGGGCACGTTCGTTTGCTTAACCGTGGTGCACGCGATTTTCGCGAAGTGGTCGCTTTCCTGGTCGGTACGCGGGACGTACCGTTGGATGAAGCCGGTCGAGCACCCAACGAGAATGCGGTGCACGCGGATTCTAGAAGGTGCTCGTATCTCGTGGCTCGCCTACGCAGCTACGCCAAAAGTAACTTTGAACAGCACCTACGTGGTTGACCGTGAGGAACGTGGTCTTCACGTTGGTGCTTCTTCTCTGTCATGTTCAAGCTCGCCGTATTTCTTGTGTTAATAGGGTCCCTTGTGACACAAGGGACAACAGCGCACTGTGTGCGGAATGGAGAGTGCGTGGGCTTCTAGGTAGGCTTTTTGTCAGTGTCGTGAATCGTCGACGTCGCTACGACAACCGTCACCACGAAAAGCAGTTTGGCTGACTGTGAGAAAAATCAGTCGGCCAATCAATCTTCGTGGTGATGGGATTTTTTTTTTACTACTGCCTCGCTCACCTGCTCTATACCTCTTGCGATGCACACAAGTTGTCTAGAGACGCAATCACATTGTCTGCACAATGCACAATGAGTTGGATTTCTTGGGACAGATAGACTTGCTGTCACTTTTGAGCTTCGTGTGTCCCGCGTCTGTTGAACACTGCGGAAATCGGGGTTTAATGTGACAAACGCTGCTATGTCTCTTGATTTCACAGCCTCATGATCGCGATTAATTTTCTCCACCGCTTGTTTTTTCCGGACCGTTGCTTTCTTTTTTCTTTTAATCAAGAGTCTGTATAGTGCTGTCTTGTGAAACGCGTATGTCGAGGCCGTGGGTGGAAAACGCTTATAGGGTGTACTTTAATTGAGACGTGAAGCCCGAGCACAACTTGCTGCGACCAATGCTCTACCATTACTGCAGCGTGAGACTGCTGCTGGTGACGAGAATGACTTCAGTGCGTCGCAAACGTTCGACGTCTTTCTCTTCCGCTCTTACGGCAGTGCACTCTAGCTAGACGTGTGTCGTCACTTCCTGGAACGCAGGAAGCTTGAACTTTGAGAACTCAAATTTGCTGCGAACTTTGGACATTTGTGCCTAGCGTGTGCCAAGCCCTGCAACCACTGCACCGAAAAACAGCGTTGGCTGACAAGAGATAACCACTCTAGAGCCGCTGCGGTTTTTCTCTGCCCTTGCAGAAACAAGTGATTTTTCTAAAGTTGCTGTCAAAAACTGCACAATACTATTTATTGGAATGCAGACAGTAGAAGGTGACAAGTTTTGTTTTGGTCAGTTTGCAGCAAATTCTAAGACGTGGCCTTCGTGATCGCACTGAGAACAGCAACTTTGGCGAAGTGCAGGGGTGGATTCCAAGGAACGGCTTTCCTGCAAACTGCTTTCAGTTTGTTGCCGTGAACGAAACCATTCTTCCAGTATTTTCGACAGTGTGTCGTCGCACAACCGCGTAACCACTTTGTACAGATAGCGGAGAGCCATGTTTGTTGGTGAGGGGTTGCAGTGAAGTTTGAAAGTTGTGTGCCTTGCGTGTGTTTATTAAACATTTTGAAAAAAAAAGAACAATTGTGGGGTCTTACGTTTCAAAGCCATGATCTGATTGCGAAGCACGCCGTAGTTGGGGGGGGGGGAAGGGTACTTCGGATTAATTTAGCCCACCTGGGGTTCCTTAACGTGCACTAAAATCACGGTAGAAGAGCTGCATTCCGCTATCCATCGAAATGCGGCCGCTGCGGTCCGGATTTGATCCCGCGACCTCGTGCTTAGCAGCGCAACACCCTATGTCCACTACGCAACCACATTGGGTTAAACACTTTCTGTTAAGAGGCGCCTGCAGCCGCATATACGCGAATGACCGGGAACGGATCAAATACCACAGTGACGCTTTGTACTTCACCTGGGTTCCCAATTCCTGGCCAATTCTCATTTGTGGGTATGCGCCAGAACCTTTAAGTTTATCATACTCTTCTCCGTATTCTTCTTGCCAGACGGTCAAAGCTGAAAAAGCCTGGTCTTAGTTCTGGGCAAGAAGACCGCTTGATAACATCAAGCGCCAGTCTGTTCCTTCTCATGGCGCCTGTGAAATGATAGAAATTGCAAAGTTGGGCTTCTCCGCGCAGATTCTGTTGATGCGACAAAGCCAGCTTTCAGAAGCAGTCTTATATGCCAAACAACTGATGTAGGCGTGTACGGCACACGGAACGGTTGGCAGAAAGCAAATTCTGTGGTATAAAAGAAATGCTGAGCTACGAGAGATGGATCCGGCCGATGGGTGGCCTAGTGGACCGTCGAGTAGACTCTGGGCGTCTCCTGGCGTTTGCCAGGGAATCCGCGGTCTTTTAAACCCGTTTTAGATTCTGCTCCTCCGATCGTGCCTTCTACTCCCGACAAACTTGCGCCCTTTTCTTATCATTCGTATTGTGCCAAAGTGCCATCAAATAAGACATTTATTCAATCAATCAATATGACGAGCTTAGTTTACGTTTTCTTTTAACTTTTAAAGTTAGTTTGTCCTTTGGCAAAAGAAGAAAGAAAATGTTACATGTTATTATCGGCCCCCGAAGCAGCAAATGTAGCCAACGTCGAAAAAAACACAAGACTGCTAGTTACGAGGCACCAAATGAAGGTTAGACTTCCGGTAACTATCAAAAACTGCATCGCGTGGGCAAACTGAAAGCACTTGCGAGCAAAGCAAAAACAAAAAAAGAGGTAAGGATTACAGACATCTGTAAACAACTAATAACCAAAAATACAACAAGAACAAAAGTTAAGGTCACAATGGTAAAAAGAAAAAGAGGTGTGGTGAGCGAGAATCTCCGTAAGAACTCGGAATATGCTCGCTGTCGACATATTGATCATTTTTAAGTTTTACGAAGTTCTTGAGAATTGCCTGTGGCAGATAGCGTGGTTCTTTTCCTCGAGAGGCGCACTTTACTATAGCACGAGAAATCGAAACACGTATTTAACTAATTAACAGAAATTAACTTATAAAATTCTGAATTAATTACTTTGCGGCATATATTGCAATTTGCGAATTATGGCCGGTGAGGTTGCACGACGTATTCACTTGAAATAAATTTTCGTTCCGAATGGCCGTTCAAGTTACGTTTGTTAAAGTGCTTTTTTTAAAAAAGTAAGTAGAACAACAGTGCATTTTTACGAAGAGTTTGATGGAACATAGCTCCAAACTGGTATCATTCTGGAATGTAACTTCAAGTGGATACGCCTTGCAAGCTCAGTGGCTACAATTCGTAAATTGCAATATGCGCCGTAAAGTAACTAATTAAGATGGTAATTAAGTGGATGCATGTTTTGTTAATTAGTTGAATGTGCACTTCCATTTCTCTCGCAAGTAATATCCGCCTCTCTGAAAAAATCCAGCTGAAGGGCTAGAATTATGTTATCTGCGACAGGCAATTTTTTAGAAATTCTGTAAAGCTTAAAAATCATCTCCCCTGCAGAATCTGCTTGTCATGCAGTAAAACAGACGACATGCAAACAGACGTGGAACCAGTCTTTTGAATGATGTATGCGTTAGCCAAATTTCCATCGCTCTCTGTTTCGTCTAACTTGCGAAATATGTAAGTCCTATCGAACAGAGGTGAGCATCCACACGCGTTACGATGCAAAGCCAAGGTGCTGAATTTCGTTACTTGTAGCGAGTTGGGATATTGACGCAACGTGTCGTTTAGACAGCTTCCAGTTTACCCTACGTGAACTTTTTTTCCCGTGGGTCAGAGGAATACCATAAACGACATTCGTCTTGCAGGGCACGAAGCGGTTGCTGAACATACCGTGCTCGATATTTCCAGGACGCCTAGACCGCGACTTATACAGGAACGGAAGCCCGAACAGCTGTCGTCATTCCTTATGTCCAAGCTGCATTGCACGACATCTAGAAAACAGCAGGACGTCTCGGCATTGTAGTTGTGTTCACACAGTGGCCTTCCCCCCCCTCCCCCGCTCCCCCCCCCCGCTCCCCCCCCCCCCCAAATGAAATCTGGCAGCCTTATGCAGATGCGTAAACGGTGACGATAAAATGCCTCTAATCTGCGACAAAAAAAAAAGAGAAAAAACCCGGAATTCCTCTGTTCCCTGCAAGAGCCACTGCCGTGGTATAGTGCATACTAGAATACTCTTTAGCCGTGGCTTGGTGGCCATGGCGCTCTGCTTTTAAGCACTAAGTCGCGGCTTCGATTACAGGCCTCTGCGGCCGTATTTCGATAAGGGGCGAAACTCTCAGACTTATGTGCAAGTTACGGAACCGCAGGTACTCTAAATTAATTCGGGCCCCTACACTAAGGCGCGCCTCATAACATACTGCGCAGTTTCAGGGCGGCAAATGCCGGACCTTTTTTTTTTTTTGCGCAACACGCCTTTTCAGTGTTCTTTTTTTTAGCACCCTTTCAACCTTGTCTAATGGTGCACATGCAGATGCAGATGATTCAGTTGCTCTAATTTATATATAGATGTTGACCATATACGAATCACTCGTTTGTCTAGCTCTTGTGCATAACAGGTTGTTTTTTTCCCTTCATATCACACGCTCTTAACAATGAAGATGCGTCACCGCATATTGTGCCAACGAGGGGTCAGCACAACTGCGAAGCATCCCAATGCTCGCCGAGTGATCGCTCATCGCACTCGTTCTTTTGTGTGTGTGCGTGTGTACACTAGCGCGCGCGCACGCACACACACGCACACACACACACACACGAGAAAAGGAAGAAATCGCAAGGTATTCAGGGAAAAACAGCGGAAACGTATTTGTGCAACAGAAAAGCAAGCCACTTTGTAAGTATAATAAAGGTCAGTGCGTCAACTGCTCATTCTTGTCATTGCTCATTCTTGTTATTGTACACGTCGTCTTTGGGGCGCGTGTCACTGCTTGGTGCAGGGGACTCTGTGAAACGAGCAGATTGCCTCACACACCGAACACTTAGGACCAGAGCATCGAGCACCGACTGTAGAGATGGCAAGCCGTCGCAACAGAATCAGCGTTCTTTTCCTCGCCGCTGTCGTGCTGTTTGCTGCGCACACGATCCCTAAACGTGCTGCTGCGAAAGGAGGCGTAAGTGTCCCTATTTTATACCCTGATGCTGGAAGGCATACTGGTCGTGACAAGTATGGTAGCTTGCTGGTTGTGGATAGGAGGCGGTGGTGTCGCATGTTTTCCCCGTAGCAGAAACGTATGTAGTTAGAGCGAAGTCTTGTGTGCCTCCCCCCTCTCCCCTTCCCTCTCTACGCGCTACGTGCTCTTAAATTGCTCAGTCGCCGCTTTAGTTAAACGTCGACGAACTCGCACTAGCAAGGCGCTCGTAATACAAGCTGTGTTGATGCCTCGGTGTTTTTGTACGGCGCAAACTCAACATGCCTGCGAAAACACTAAGTGCAGAACATACTAGCACGAACGAGTGTAAGAACTGACACTGCAACCACGCGTTGTAATTAAACCGAGCACAAAATGATAGAAAGGGAAGGCTGATTTTTTTATTTCTTTAATTTCGATAAAAATGAAGACAAGGGCGTCATTTTTTTTTTCGATTTTCTGAGTCATCTCGTCCTTTACCTGAAATCGTTGCAACCTTCCCGAGCTCAGTTTATCATTGTTTATAAAAAACAAAGAAAGGAGAACAACCTGGAAACTCCTGTGGGTCCTCCTGGTTAAAAAAAAAGGACGTGTCTCCAAGGAAATACTGCAAACTTGTAGAGCAGAAACGTGGGTTAGTTGGGAATTAGACATATGAGACGTTTCCAGAGCTTGGAAAGAAAAAAGGAAAAAGACCTTAAATTTTTAATCGTCACTACTCATGGCTCAAATTTGCGTCGTCGACACATTTCAAAATGCTTGGCATGACAGATAACCATCAAGGATATTTCCTGCCTTAATTTATTTCATAGGATGACAATTTTATCTTTCTTGAAACTTCGTCCACCTTGCGGATTCACGCACTGCTGATTTGCCGGAAATTGCAGCGTGTGCCCCGGAGTCTGATAACTGCGTTATCACTGTATCTATGGGACTCTACAAGAAAAGAATGTAACCATTCATAGTAAAATATTTTGCGCGCACAATTGACAAGGACACAGTGAAGGGGGGACACACAAGCGCTCGTGTGTCCCCGCTTCACTGTGTCCTTGTCAATTGTGCGCGCAAAATATTTTACTATGAATTCGTACCAACTCGCCCAACTATCAGTTCTGCTGCAATGTAACCATCTTTCACTACCAAGTGCGTGCTACAACGTTAGTGACAATGAGAGAAGAAGGGAAGCCGAAGGGCTGGATTTTTTGTTAGTCATGACCATATAAAGCCAACAGACAACGAATCAAAGGAATGCATAGAGAAAATTAGCTGTAGTTGAAATGTAGAAAATAATGAAGAATTAACGATTTATTCATTATTTTCTACATTTCAATTTCAACCTTAGCTAATTTCCCCTATGCTT